>NC_061511.1:243221417-243255904 GCF_022539505.1 Lolium rigidum
CATAAACTAGTTAGGATTTTTCGTTCAAAGTTGGATGTAACGATTGGACTAGTTGGTTGTTTTGTTCTGTGAGAAATGTTCTTATGTTAGTTTCATTGTTTGTTTAGCCGCAGCAGCCTCTAACACTTGTTTTCGTGGAAACAAAGGTTTCCCCGCAACAGCAATTCATGGTGACAGAACACAAGATTAAATTTCCTAACTAGATTAAATTTCCATGATTGTTGCTTGAGTTACATATCTAGATTATGCATATGTGTGTATCTCTTTTGCTGACAATTTAACTAGTGTTCACTTGCTTCATTTAGCTATATAACTGAACAAATAATTTGTACCCGTCGTTTACAGTATCAATGTTGTCAAAGAGATACTTGATAAAAACTATCGGACCATATTTGCATGCCACAGTAGCACATGTAACTAAGACATGTACTTTTCCAGACAGCTGCTAGTTGATTTCCATGTAACCATACAAATAGATTTTGTGTGACATAGTAATTCTTTGTCATTTTCTTTACTCTCGACCAGTACATATGTTAAGCAACTTATATGTCTTACTATAGACTTATATTTTTGTATTCTTGTTATATGAAACAGATGGAAAGCGCATTGAAATCCTTCAAGTGTGGCTTGACTCCTAACATGGTTGCCACTGAATTAGTCGCCCGTGCCATGGACGTCCCAAATGTTAGTCATGTGATCAACTCCTCCCCGCAACCTCCTAATGCACAACACACACACTCACAGTGTGTCCATTTTTTTGATGTTTCATCTCTTTAGCACTAACTCAAAATTACCTGCTCTGACTCAAAAAAATCTGCAAACTGGTCTGTATTATCTATGTCACTGTTTTTCTTGTATATTTTTGGCATGTCAGTGTTTGCTAGTTTCTAGGGAAATCATATCCCCTATGTATACTGTCTATGTTTTCTTGCATTTTTTTTGGCATGTGAGTGTTTGCTCGATTTCTAGCTCAACACAGGTTATGACAAATCATTTTCTCCATATAACTAGCAGTACATTAACCACTTTTTCCTAGAATTTGCTGTTAGTGTAAGCTAGTTTCTAGCCAAAATATGTGACAAGTGCTTTTCTTCATACAAGTAGCAGAACTAGCAGGCATCTAGCACTACATGAACCACTTTCTAAAATTTCTGTCAGTGTGACAAGTGCTTTTCTTTATAAAAGTAGTAGAGCAGCAACCATTTTTCTAGATTCTGCTGTCAGTGTAAGTAGTATCTAGACGAAATTTTGTTCATAGAAGTAGTAGAACAGGAAGTCTACAACAGTAAGAAGAACAGGAAGAAGTAGAGTGGAACTTCTTGCTGGTTTCTCATGGGAAATCAAATCTTTGTTCTTGCAGAAAAGGTAGAAGAACAGGCAAGGATCAGAGAAGAATAGACAAACCTGGCTAGTTTGCTGGTTCTCCAAACCAAGATCTGCATCAACAGCTTGAGTTTTTCCTCCATCACCATCATCTTCTTCCATCCTGTGATCTTGTCCTCCTATCCTACAAGAGATCTGGTAAGTACCCTGCTCTCCTCCTTCCCTCTGTTGACCACTTCCTCGTCCAGATCTTGGGGGTAAAGTGGTTTCCCCTGTCCACCTCGTCCAGATGTTTATTGTGTTCTTTTCACCTTTTTTTTCGTCCAGATCTTGCTGTAGTAGTTTCTAGAAGGTTGTGTTCTTTTCTTGTGTTGCAAGAAGAGAAGCAGGACAAGATTTGTTAGCTTTTCAGCTTTGTCAGACAAAGGGCCGGACAGAATCTTCTTTTTGGGTCTTTTTTGACTGCAGACAAACAGCTGTAACCTGTTTGACAGCTGTCATGCTCTGATTGGTTTAAATTTTCGAGTGATGGCCAAAAGGAAAACACTCGGTTGTCAAATAGATAGTCCCTTTATAAAATGACTTTTTTGCATGACACCCTCGACTGGAACGATAGCATGACACACATCATTGTCGCCGCAGCAAGATCGTCGCAGCACCAAAACCAATAAAAATATAAGTTTTATAGTACTTTTTTGCTGCTAATATCACACATGCATCCATTTTTAACTGTTCTTTCTGAAACATCTCAGCTAGCACACATGCTGACATGCACCCACCCATATGCGTTCGCACGTACGTAACTATCCCTATACATATTGGCCGATCAGCGTCAGGCAGGCGAGCGCCGCGCAGGCGAGAGCGGCGGGGCCACGCACAGGAAGCCGACCGTCGCACACGCAAGAACGGCGGCAGCGCATACCCACCAGAAGCCGTGTCCTCCCGACCCCGCGGCGGCGTTCGGATTCACGCCGGGACCTGCCGCGGCGCCGGTACTACTATCGGTCCAACTCGACCAGCCGTACACGTACGACGACCCACCTACACCTTCCCCGCCACTTCTCGATCCGCTAGAACCTGCCGCCTCACCGCCTTCGCCTTCGCCGGCACCGGCGCCGGCCCCCTCTCCTTCGCCGGCGCCGCCACCGCCACCGCCCCTCCCCACAGCCGGGCTGACGATGCCTTGGAACCGCACGGCCACGCAGAGCAGCGTCAGCAGCAGCGCGCACAGCCGCTTCGTCGACGTGCTCCCGGCTCTCATGGTCGTCGTCATGCACTCGTGCCGCGGTGCTCCCTCGTCCGTTGGGGAGATGGATAAGTATATCTGATCTCTCGCTCGATCGGTTTCCATGCTGGCCGGGCTGGTTGTTGCCCTTATGTACGTGGAGGTGGAGAGCGAGGGAGGCGGAGTAGGCCGTTCAGTTGTCATCTTGGTCAGGCTATGCGTCGTCCGTGTGATCCGACTGTACGGCAACTGGCCGTACCATTACGGCCCGATCTGACTAGCTGCTGGTGCGCTGGGACATCGTCTTCTACCCAGGCTCACTTTTTAGATCTTCTGTTGAACTGTCTGGAGAGACCTGTGTAACCTGTTCCGAATTTAACGTTTCGATCGAGTGGCACTGATCTCTGCGGCTCTTCAGTGCAACAGTTCTTGAAGGCGATCTGCTTACACTCAACTATCGATCTGCAGATGCTAATTAATGTCAAGTGAAACTCCGATGCGCGTCGGGCACTACTGTTCACGTATCGTTCCGTAGATTCACGACCTGGATTGGCACGATGAGAGCGTGACAAGTGCAATTCAGGAGATCACGCCATTGCCATGTACGTACTAGTAGAAGCAAACCATCAACTCAATCGATCGAGTTAAAATTCACGACCTGGATTGGCACGATGAGAGCGTGACAAGTGCAATTCAGGGGATCACGCCATTGCCATGTACGTACTAGTAGAAGCAAACCATCAACTCAATCGATCGAGTTAAAATCATCTTTCATCCCCTTCTTGACACTTCGCATACACGAGAACAAGGAAATGAATGCTGTAACTGATGCTGGTGCTCGAGCTACGTACCTCAAACTAATCCATACCTATTTACAGTACAGCATCAAGCGATGAACTAAACAAATTTTCGATAGAACAGGACACTAATTTACTTTGTGTACCATGCATTAGAAATTCGCAGTGTGCCACGCGCACGATCAGCCCCACGCGAACGCAGTCGCCGCAAGAGCAGCGGACGCCGTCCAGATGCCACGGCCATGCGCGTCACCGGCGGCGCTTCTTCCTTGCGATCCGTCGCCCACTGCTGCACCACCGGCGCCCATTCCCGCAGCCGGTCGGGGGTACCCTCCGCCTTTCCCGCCGCTTGATCTGGACCCGCCCGTGCTCCTCCCGCCGCTCCCGGAACGGCTTCCCGACCCGCCGGCGCTCCTCCCACCACCCCCTGCAGAGCCACCGCCTCCTCCCCTCGCACCGCCGCCGCCTCCACCTCCGCCTCCTCCCCTCCCACCACCGCCTCCGCCACCGCTACCGCCGGAGGAACCACCGGCGCAGCAGGCGGCCCGGAAGCACGTGGCCACACAGAGCAGCACTAGCATCAGCGTGCATAGCAGCTTTGCCCGGCCACCCATGGTCGTCTGGTCACCGCCTCTGCGTCTTCTGGTTGTTGCGGGCAGTGTGGGGGGCGAAGAACACGCGGGGGTCAGCAACTCAGCGCCCGTTTGCCGCTTGCGGGAAGGAGCTGCGAAATTTACAGCGATCTTCGGTGTCTATGGCACGTGGGGCTCTAGCCGGTTGCATTTCGGGGATGAAGATGTAGGCTGGTACAAATATGTTGGTGGGTAGAGGTCAAACTGGTCACGTTCTCAGCCGCAAGGAGATCGGGACGTATAACAGCAGAGCCAGCTGCTCGTCATGCTTATCTTGTGCTAGGATATTTTTTTCTCCTTTTTATTACCTGTGCAACGACCACTGGTGCAATGGCAAACATTCTCCGTCATGGAAGATGTGCAACGACCACTGGTGCAATGGCAAACATTCTCCGTCATGGAAGAAGCTTGAACCCGCAAATTATTATTTGTCTCAATACTCTAGCATAAAGAGTAGACAAGATTAAACAAGAACAAATGGAGAGTCTAATTTACTATGAATAAAAGTTTTTTACCTGCTAGTCTAAAATTAATTAGGGCACTTCAACTTTTCTTTTGTGAAGATCATGAGTCCACTGATGCGTGAGACACATGTGCTAGTAGATATGATTACTACATCAAAAGATAAAAACCAGAGATAGGGATGGAGTTTGAGAATGAACATATATCATATTAGGTCTACAATATTATTTGTATAGGATCGGATATGTATGTTTTCATCTCCAGAAATATCGGCATGATAAATCCTCAACATGTGTTGTTTGGACAAAGAAATTTGTCTGCTCAAAGGCAGGTTACAAACACAACCACTCCTCCCGTCTCCCGAACCATGCCAGTGGAAGCAAGCAGATACAAGAGTTGGTTGCATGGAAGATATGACTATCAAAACGGTACTCATTAGTGTGAACTCGTATCTCCAAGCAAATCTTATATGTTGCTCTCTCATAGAAGAATTACCGATGCTCAGAAGGTCCAAATTGATATATTGAATGACACCAAGGTTAGGCCTTTAAGGATAGAGAGAAAGACATATATATGGGGAGAGAGGATCCCCTGCAAAACACCCCTAGTGGGGTATATGGTATCATTTAGTTGGCTAGGAGTAGGACTCCTTATGTGGCCACAAGATGGGTTTATCTAAGGCTTACAATAGACTAATAGAGTCAACTTGAAGTTCTTTGGAAGGTGTGCTTCATAAAAGGGGTTTCGGTAGAAAATGGGTTAGTTGGTTTATGAGCTATGTGAAATCTATCAAATTCATAGTTTAGCTAACCGGATGTTATGTACATCACCGCAGTGCAACAATTGCTCCAAGTGATGATCGATGTTTAATACAACTCTAGATATAATTAACTCATGAAAGTGGATAGATGGGTACATGAGTGTATAGACGAGTATACATTATTTAGGGGAATAAACTTGACCTATGTATAATACACATGTATATAACGACACACTCACCATAATTTGAACTTTGGATATTTTTTTGAGCTATTTATAGTCATTGATTGAAACTTCGCTATGACTACACCTGGCCATGGGCATGCGTCATGCCGGCCCAAAATTATTGGGCATCGGTCTAAAAATGTTGGTCCAGGGAGACCCAACAATGCCTTGAAATTGCGCAGCCAAGCAGAGCAGCAGGGCAAAGATACTGTAAAACAAAACGCAGCAGCGCACAAAGCCGCTTTGTCGATATTCTTTGGTGTTAAGGTAGTAGCTGTGAATAGCCATCCACTATCTGGAAAGGGTAGAAGAATAGGATCTATTCTGGAACATTCAATGCATTACACACGTATGCTCATTACCCTTCAATTCGGTTATTCTATTCCACTTCAAGACAGAGAAAAAACTAAAGGAGAATACTTAATAATACAGTGAAATATTTATACAAAACACCTATCCCGAGCAAATGCTAAGGGAATTGGAGACTTTATCCATAGAGTAGTAGTATAGGCGATACTTTAATTTCTTCCTTTTTTGATTCTCGTGAAGTGTTCCTTCCTATAGGTGATAGGGAAAAATCATTGTTTTTACTATCCCTATGTAGAAAGCCCCTCTTTTTGTCTAGTATTTACTACAAAAAAGAAATTGATGCTCTCAAACCGGCCCACATGTGGATGCTCTACAACATCATCTAGTACTTCGTCCAGAACCAACAATGTTTATGAAAAACTAGCGATGATGGAAACTGGCATCAAACTACCTCTCCTCGTCCCCGTCGCTATCCCTGCCCCACCACCTGACCATCGGTGCTTCTGGACGCCGCTGCGGCCAATGGGGCGATGGACGAGGTGGCCGAGCAGGGAGAGGGCTTCGCGGCCTACTGCCGCAAGGACAACGGACGGAAGCGCATCGAGATGGAGGGCCACCCCGTCGCCGCCGTCGCGCTCGACGGGGACCACGCGCAGGCCCTGTTCAGGGTGTTCGACAACCACAGCAGGAAGAACGCGGCAGAGTTCGCCACTGCGGGAAGAGCAATTAGCAAACAAACAAACGACAAAGATGCATCCAAACTCTTTTTGCATTGCATGGAGCCTACGATGTGTATTTTTTTCCTTGCATGGCTCCATATCGGAGATTATTTAAAAACTGACACACAACATGTTAATCCTACCGCGCTGCTGCCCTAAAACGACACGACTTGACGAGACAGAAGTGGGGCCTTGCTTTGCTTGTGCACGGGACCATACCCGCTTCATCACCTTGACGTCTGACCAGCGTTAGACACGTGTCGAACGTTTAGCGCGTGCTCACCTATCCACGTGATCACCAAGTCTATTTTGTTAATGACATACAAAAGTCCTAGAAAATGGCAAAGCTCTACATTGTTTTTTTTAAAGTGTCTAGTAATTTTATTGATCAAAACTTTTGTATATTCCCTGCTCATTGTAGCACATCATCAAGTCATCAGCAAGTTATTGTGGAGCTCGATCTTGAAGATCTTTGTTTTCGAGAAAGCCCTTTCAAGTTTCAACCATTGTCGTCGCTACTAGTGAAAACAATACCAAGACTACGAGTCAATAATCCTTAGGAAATAAACCGTAGAACATCCAGTTAAAAAAATCCGTAAAAATATGATGTGTCCTCTATATATCAAGAAAATCTCTAAATACTTGGATTCTCTGCGTATAAATAATTAATAACTCAAGATTATCTTATATATGCTCATGCTCATAATAAAATCCATGATAAATCTCAGCAATCTTCACATCGAGCAAACATGTTACTACTAGATGTCCTCACACGCCCCTGGCTGCGCGGTGTGCGATCTGTAGCCCTGTAGGGAAGGCAAGAATGTGGGACATACATCGCGTGCAAGGAACAGTGAGGGACACAAACTATCCTGATCATCTAATGTGGAAAACAAACACTAATTGCCTAGACAAAATGTCAAAAAGAAACCATGAACAACTCAATCGTTCGTGTTAAACTTAAACCCATCTTTCATCCACACTTTTCCTTAAAAAACAAAAAGATGAAGATGAAAATAGAGTACTACTAATATGCACATCATCCACCGATCCACTAAACAACTAAACTGATATACTTTGTCTACCACTGATAGATCGGATCTTGCGCGCGAAGGCCATGATCATCCGCCCAAGACGACCGCGGCGGCCGCAAGAGCAGCGGCGCCGGCAGCGGACGCCCTCGGCCAGGCGCCGTATCCACGAGGTTCACCCGCAGCGCTGCTCGTTCCTTGCGATCCCGCGGCAGCCGCCGTGGTGGCACCAATGATGCCGCCGGCCGCAGCACCGGCAGCAATTCCCGCAGCCGGCCGACCGTACCCTCCTCCTTTCCCGCCGCTTGATCCGGACCCGCCCGTGCTCCTTCCGGTGCTCCCGGAACCGCCTCCAGACGCGCCGGTGCTCCTCCCGCCGCTCCCTGCAGAGCCTCCGCCTCCTCCCCTCGCACCACCACCGCCGCCCGCGCCCCCTCCAGCGGAGATGCCTCCTCCCCGTCCGCCCCCTCCACCGGAGAAGCCTCCGCCTCCTCCCCTCCCACCGCCTCCACCGCCGCCAAAAGAACCACCGGCGCAGCAGGCACCCTGGAAGCACGCGGCCACGCAGAGCAGCACCAGCATCAGCGCGCCTAGCAGCTTCGCCCGGCCTCCCATGGTCGTCCCTGCCTCTCGCTCAGCGAAATTGTGGCACCTGTCTCTGTTTTTTTTGTCTGTTGAGATCAACCTGTCTGTTGTCGCACGCTGCAAGTTTGCAGGGTCGTTCTTCTCTTCGTGGTTTTCCTGCAACGTATATATACACGGATAGAGATAAGTCGGTGCGGAGAAGCAAACTTATTCGCATCCTCTACCACGGGAAGATGAGGGATCGACACGAGACAGCAAAAGGATCAGGCGCTCCATGGTAAACCAATATCCAAGTCCAAAACTAAACTATCCAACGCCTGCCCAAATATACTTGATCCAATCCACATCCAGTACAGCTTACAATAAACAAAATCCAAGTCCATCCAAATCCACTCATTAGCTCATTTGTTCGGTTTCCCCTCTTGCTTAATAAAAAGATAGTGCTCCTGCCGGTTGCTCCAAAAAAAAAAAAATCTACTCATTAGAAGTCCAAAAATAAGACTAGAATTTAGTGAAAATAGCTTGCTCACTCGCCTGTAGCGGTGACGGGCGAACCCTAAAATCGCCTCCCTCCTCTGCTCTCCCTACCGCAGTTGTCGGCGTGCGCCACCGGGTGTTGCTCGTGCGATGCCGGGGTGGCGGGGCTGACTCTACACGTTGCGCTGACGGGGCCACAGAGGCCTCGAGATGGTGACGGTGACCTTCGGTTGGAGGCGGTCCGATGCGACGGAGTGAAATCCGTGCATCGGGTGGGAGTAGGTGTAGCGGCACCACTGTTGGCAGCGGCAAGACGCGATACGGGCCCCCTTTGGGCTCCATCTAGGCTAGGGCAGGCCGTAGCACCCTTGGTCGTCAGCAGTGTTTCCTAGACGCGGAGAAGTGAGATGGTGGTGGCAGGGTGGTGGCGGCGCTACGACTATCCGGCCTGATGCAACGTGGCGGTGGGGACTTAGCGGGCCAGTGTGGGTCTCGTTTTTCCTTGCTGCCATGTCCAGCCGGCTACCGCAAATCTGGTGGACGTAGTTCTCTCCCGCGCGGCTACGGTCCTACTACCCCCGGTCCTATAGCCCCACTCCTCCTCCTCCTCCTCCTCCTCCTCCTCTAGGACCTGCGTCGATGACCACAGGGAGACGGCGAGGATGGCTTCAACACCCTCGTGGCATGTGCTGTTGGGCGGAAGGCTGAGTGAAGCACTTCGAATCGTCCGGGATGGTGGTGTTGGGGGTCGGAAAAATCCGTGCCGGCTTGCCCAACACTACGCAGTGACGCCTGAGGGTGCCGCTCTGCCTTCCTGAAGGATGTCGGGTGTACCCGTCCTCAATCCCTTCTACGTTCCTAGGGGAACCCTAGGATTATTTCGGGCAGCAGCGACATCGTCGTTGTTCTCCTTGTCGAAGGCATTGTTTGTTATGCGATGATCCAGATTGCTAGGAGCGTGGTAGGACTTCTCTGGAGGGCACAACGGTTGCAGGTCGTCCTCGTTCTTGTCAATCTACCAGTGTCCGCATTCTTTCTCTCTTTCTTTCTATGTAGTTTCTTTTGGGCTTGGCTGTGCTGCGGCTCCAGTATGCTTTGTTGTATCGTGTGGTTGTTATATTAACACAGCGGGCGAAAACCTATTTCGAGGAGGAGGAAATCCAAAAATATCCAAATGGACTCCACCGTGAGGTGGCCAAACTGCAACAACCGCAATTATGCCACCGCCCGCCGCCACAGTGAAGGTGTGAGCTCTTGTCGGTCAGGGCGGAGTACACACAACTGCTACCCGGACCCTCTCGTTGTCCGCCGAGCTGACTCGGGACGCCGATCTTCCGCGGTTCTACTGGTCGACCGCGACCCCCTCGGCTCTCCACCGAGCTAGGAGATGCCGGTGTTCGCCTTCGTCACCGACGACTCAACTAAGCAGTGACCATGCAAAACACCACCAACAGCCGCCGGCAAGGTGTTTGATAAAAAAACTTGAAAAGGTAAATTTTTATCTGTTTTGATTGTTGATGCAATGTAGAAGTAGTTTGTGACCTCAATGTAAATGGTTATAACTGTACATGCATGGCTTTGGTCGTGTATTCGGAATCCAACGAAGAGCTTGATATGGCCGAGGAGGACATTGGTATGATCTTCTTGTGACCATATTATGCGCTTTCTTGTAGCCTATCATCATATTCATGATTCGAATGTGCACGACAAGTTTCGAACTGATCTCGTGGAGGAGTGGTAGAAGTGGAAGATGAACAAAACAACTAGTTCTATCTCTATGTCTTGTTGCTTGTGTGTTTATTCATGCAGTACTTTGATGAATTATTTGGTGAACTATTTGTGATGTGATGTAACAGTTAAGTATTATTTATTTTTTATTTGAGATAAATTTTCATATCAAGTTTAATTTCATATACGCGTGCAAATGGGATGCAAGATAAGGTGCGGTGTGCGGTAGCGATGCCCTATTTTGCATCATCTACTGCATCACAATGGACCTATTTTACATCCTTTTGAAAACCTAAAACAAAATTGTTGATGTAGAACCCACTTTTTAATGATGTAAAAATTATAAAACACCTGTTGTAGGTGTTCTACTTTGCATCATCTACTGGCTGAGGTCCTCAGACAAAGAAATAGCTTACTTTTTGCAGGCAAGCTTATATTCAAAGCACCATTATATACACACGAGATGCTCCAAGCCATCTAAAATCGCCCAAGGAGCACAGCGGCCACGAGTGCCGCGGCGGCGCCGGAGACCCTCCAGACGCCGCGAGCACGTGGTTCGGCCGCGGCGCTGCGTCCGTGCGACCCGGCTGCACCACCGCCGCCGCTCCTCCCGACGCCGCCCCTTCCGCCACCTCCCCTCCCTCCGCCGCCACCTCCGCCGCGGCAGCATGCAGCCTGGAAGTGCGTGGCCACGCAGAGCAGCACCAGCAGCAGCGCGCAGAGCAGCCTCGCGTTCCCTCTCATAGCCGTCTCCCCCAGAAGAATGGCGTCGTCGTATCTGATATTGTGATGTGCAGATGAATAATATCGCCTCTCTCTTGTCTTCTCTTCCCTTTCGAGTGCGGTGGTTTAAATGGACGGTGAACGGAGAGGGCGGGGAAGGAGGCGGGAAACTTTGGCCGCTTTTCTCGCAGAGTCGGGCTATGACCTGCTAGCAAGACGTGTTTGCGTGTATGCGTTCAACTACTGCAGACATTAGTTTAAGGAAAACACGGCACAGGCCATTCGTGGCACTGATGCATACATCATTCTCGAAAGCGATTTCCATTGGAAATCGTTTACCTGGAGGACTGACGGGTCAGCGTATATCGTCAATTCGGTCGATATAGAACAAGTAAGAACACGGTTTGAATAAGCAATTCCCACGATGCGTGACACTTCAAGAAAAATGAGACAAAATGAAAGCAAACGCGTGGAGTAAGTGGAGCATGACTACTCCGTCTTGGACTCTTGGCGCAGACGCAGGCGCGCGATCAGCGCCAAACGAGCGCAGCGGCCGCAACGCCGGCGGCGGCACCGGCCGTGATCCAGACGCTGCGACCATGCGGGTCGCCTGCGGCGCTCTGCCCTGGCGACCGCGTCGCGTAGTTTCCTTGTGTGGCCGCCGCACCCGTACCAGGACGGACAGAGCCGGTACCTGTCCTGACGCTTCTCGACCCACCACCGGCGCCCCTTCCGCCGCCACCGCCACCGCCTCCTCCTCTCCCACCGCCTCCGCCGGCGCTCCAGGCGCCCTGGAAGTGCGCGGACACGCAGAGCAGCATCAGCAGCAGCGCCCCTAGCAGCTTCGCCCCGCCTCTCATGGTCATCTCTGCCTGGCTCCCGTTGTCGATCGCTGGTGAGCGGTGAGATGATAACCTCTCTCTGATTGTCGCGCGCTATGTGAAGGGTCAGGGCAACGCGCTGTGCGACCGGCACGTTGTGCTAGCTTCCTCAGTTCGTGGTAGCCTCATACTCAAATTGCTCCAATTGTCTACCCAATTATCTATGGTCTATCTTCGCAGCTGGAAGATCGACACAGTACTAAAAAAAATAGCTGTAAGATCGACACGTTACAACGCACGCCAGGCTTATATTGTCTTCTATGTCTCTGCTCGTCCAACTACAAATAGCCTAAAAATTGCTAACACTTTATATTATGTATGCATACACGACTAATTTTTGTTTACTTTACGAGGATTGAAGTGATTTTTTGTTGACTACTTCTAGTTCTTCGCAACCTAATGTTTGGCCTGGAATGCACCTTAAGCCCTTGGATTGGATAGAGTGGTACGTTATTCATGGTTTTTAGTTCAAATTGAAGCAGAACACGATAGTTCAAAAGGGACTTTATTCACAGACAAGGTTGTTGGAAATAGTTTCGCGAAAAAAGGTTGTTGAAAATTTGCAATTCGGAATGATTCCGGAGTAGCAACTAGTCTAGACGCCAGAAGTCTGGAACCATGGCGAAGACAATAAAATTTTAGGGATTTGTTAAGTTTGTGCTCAGTTAAATCCTACATTATTTGATTTATTTTCTGATTCGTGTTAGTCATCAGTTGTAACATGAGTTGCAACTGAGATTTGATGACATCATCTGACTGAGAGCGAAACTAGTTCTTAATCGAGTGAGAAATAGCCACACCCAAAGTTTTAATTTCTCAAAAACTACACTCACTCCGCAAAGGACTTCTAAACTACGAGCAGTTTTCCAAACGGACTGTAGGAAACAAAACAAAAAAAAACTTGCCACAGTGTGACCATTACCTTTTGGAAAATGAATGTCGAGGCTAAGTTCTTGTGTGAACAGGACACTTATCGAGGAGGCTGAGTACGTTACCAATCTGCGTTATTCCACTAGATACTACACACTCCCCAATCAGATCTTTGCATTGGGAGGATGTATTGCAATTGCCTACAAGCTAGCTAGGTATGCTCCATCGCATATGAAGCGAGACACCTGTGGTTGAGCGAATGCCAGATTCAAACTCTAATATGCTAGCTAGCGGCTATATTCTCTCCTTTCTGTCATTTCGATGGATGCTCAAGTTGGAAGAGCCCATCCTGGCGAACCTGCTCTAAATCGTGACGGTCCAATCAGTCTAAGGATTCGATCACCCTTTTCTTTTCTGATAATCAACAACGAATATAAGCCAAAAATAGGAAGGGAATACAAAAATGTGGAGTGTTTACCTAAATATGGTGTGTCGACAAGAACATCTATGTGCCGAATTTATTAGGCCACTTCAATAACACCTACTCCATCCCGGTTTATAAGTCATTATTTCTAGATCGTAAATTTGGTCAACATAATATAAGGTATATGTTACAAAACATATATCATTAGGAAGTTTAGATATTCTAATTTAGTGATATAATTTTATGTTGTTCAATTTATATTATGTTTGTCAAATTGACGATCAAGGAATGCGCGCATGTCCTATAATCTGGGATGAATGCAATACTCCATACATTAGGTATTATTAGGTTGGATAGCTTTTTTTATGCTATCATTACAGAATATAAGGCCAGATAAGATGGTTAGGATTACATACGATCATTTTCATCCGACTTTTGTACGATGGTTCATACCAGCCGTAGTTGATTAATTTAGGTGGGGCCAATATGGTATAGATGATGGCATCAAGGGATCGTACCGAAATCGGACACAAGGGACCGTATGCAAGAGTAATACCGTTGTTCGGAATAAGGCCTTTCAAAATGGGAGTTTCTTAGCGTTGTATCCTAAAATTTTAATTTATGTGACACTATATTGAAAGGAGTAGGATATCGGTGTTGTATCTTACTTTCTTTTCATCTCTATGAAATTACACTTAATGAAGGAAAGAGCGTGGACCGATGTTCATAAGATTAATGTTGAAATTGATCTCAAAAGTTTAGACAAATAAAAAAACTGATCCAAATATGCAACCGTATATGGAGGAAGGAACAATCACCATATAATAGATGTACAGAATAATTAAAGCACCTAAAATTCCTTTTGAATCTCTTACAATTTTTGAAAGAAAAATATTTGAACTTCAAATTTAGAAACAAAAAATGTGGAAATATGTGAATTGGATAAAACCTGGATAAGCCATAAAAGATTATTTGAAAAAGGTGGGTGGGGTGGGAGGAATTTGATAGTACTCTCTCATTTCTCCCAAAAATGACACACGCCAATAATTTCTTACTCAACTACATGATGAGGGACATGTGCTAAGGTTCACAAGGTCAATCTCAAATGTGAATCTCATCAAATTATTATTTGCATATCCAAAAAATTGAGATGTGTATTGTACTACTTGTGAAATTCTAGTATCGATATGGTCGCATAGGCGTGAGATTACCAATACGATATCAATGTACACATTTATGAAACTTGTGTAACAAATACATATTTGGATTTGAATTTTTTTTATGTTATTAGTTGGTGTTATTTGTGTTGATGAATTATTGGTATTGCCCGATGGAAAAGTCAGCGAGAAATGAAAACCACATTAAATGAGAAAATGCCGGGATTTTTTCTTTTGAAGGAAGTTTTTGTTGACTCAAGCGATACAAGTGTATACAATTCACACTCGGGATATACAAAATAAGATGCACACATACCAACACCCAAAACTAAGTATTACATAGAGATAACCGAATGACATTTACAAAGACAAATTAAGGTACTAGAGGCCATGTCGGAAGACCACACCTACATCATCATCTATGTTTGGTTAGAACTTGCTTGGTCCCACTTGACTTTCATACATGCCACCAAAAAAGAACCTTATGTTTCGGGTGCACTAGGGACCATGTACAGAGTTGTTTTCTTGAACAGAAAACACACTGACATGTGTAACACTGAGAGACCAAGACCTAGCAAGAGCTATATAGAATACAAATCAACTCACCTAACAAAGGGAAATGACAAAAATTGTAAGCTATGCAATGACCAGGTCACATCACCATTTTGGAAAAGGAAATTTGGTCCTAAGAGAAGATCTAGGTGATCCCGTAAAACCAAAACCTCTAAAATGGTTTAATATCCATTGTCATCTTGGAGCCCTCGTCCTCTTCAGCCTCGAAGGAGGCCTTGAGATGCTCCCATTCAATTGAGTTGAAGGTGCTCGATACTTTGTTGAACACGGGGCAAGAAGAAGAGGCGATGACCTACGCGGGGAGTGCGGCAACACGGCGGGAGAAAGCCCCAGGGTGTTGGGGGCCTGGTGGCCTTAATTAGGAGGCAGATGAGGGGAGGTGTCGCATGAGCGGGGCGATGAAATGTCCGTTGTAAAAAAAAAGGAATAGAGGGCATTGTATACTTTGTTCTCCTTTCTCGAAATATAAAGGGGCTAGAGGGTTTGTTTGAGAGTGTGCTTTTAAGATACCAGGGATAGAAGGAGATTTAGCAGATCGTCTAGAGTATTCTTTTCTTTATTTTAATAGTTCTGAAAGTTAAGGATTTAGTAGATCCGCCAGAGTTGCTCTAAATTGCTGTAGTTGTATTAATGAACTAAAGAGCAAAAACAAAAGGTCACTTCGTTAGCATGGAAGATTGATTTTGAATACCAACTTTACTTGCTACGTTATCTGGTTGTAGGTCATACATGTTGAACCTGATCTTTGGTATGCTTAGTTTGTAGAATACTCATACATGTTTCTGCATGCTCTTCTGTGAACTGTGGAGCGTTGAAGCTAGCAATACTGCACTGCATGTAGGAGTAAAAGGTTTCGAGTACCCTTGTACTAGGCGCAGCAAACGTATATTAGACTAGTCACAATGGGAGTATCATAAGTAGTATCATGCATGCCATGTTGACAAAAATCTGATGTGGCACATCAATTAATGAGGTGAGAGATGAGAGTGGTATCATAATATGATACCGTATCATAGCACGTAAAACTAGAAAACTTAATGGCAAACACATCATGTACACACATTTGCATTGAGATTCTACAAAACATTAAATATGATGATATTATGATACTATCTTATGATACTATGCATTGTGGGGTTAGTATTATAAACTAGTATCATGTGCATGATACATGTGCATGATACTAGTTACTCGATCTCACCCCCTTCATTGCGTACCACAACCAAACATAAATAATCATTCGGAAGTAGTTGGAACTTGATTAATTAATACTAAAATCAAAACAAAGGCACGATATCTAGTCGCTCTGAAGCTAGTATGCAGCAATATACAGTACTAGTATACTACTATATTATACACTCACAAGTCACAAGTACACGTACATGCACGTCCAGCGATGAGCGATGAGCGATGAGTGATTCTACTATATCACAAGTCAATCGTCAAATTAGTAACTTGGATTACAACTAACGATCCACTGTTGTAATACTGCAGTGATTCAGCACACGTCCCCCAGCATATCTGCTAAATCACTCATAACGAGATTTACCCTTGCGAAAGTACGTACGATCATACTGTCAGAGCCACCGCACGAGGACCGCGGCCGCGAAGATTGTGGCAGCACCGGAAAGCCTCCAGACGCCGCGGCCACGAGGTTCAGCCGCGGCGCTGCGCCCGTTCCCGTGCGAGTGCGACCACGGAAAAACCCCGCCACCGCCCCCTCTCCCGGAACCGCCTCCACCGCTGCCGCCTTCTTCACCGTCGCCGTTGCCGCCACCTCTCCCGAAACCGCCACCACCTCTCCCGCCACCGCCGCCATAGCCACCACCCCTCCCGCCACCGCCGCCGTGGCCAACACCGCCACCACCGCCGCCGTGGCCGCCACCTCCGCCAAGGCACCACACGCCCTGGAGGCGGGCCGCAACGCAGAGCAGCACAAGCAGAAGCGCGCAGAGCAGCCTCGCCTTGCCTTTCATGGCCGTCTTCTTTTCCTGGCTACACGCTCGGCCGTCGTGCCGTAGTCGCGCAGATGTGTACACTATATGAACGGAGGAAAGGAAGGGAAGGAGGCGGCCGGGAAACGGCGACCACTGCTTTTTCGCAATTAGGGCTAAAGCGTGTTCGTGGCTTCGTGCTACCTACGTACGGGAAATTTCCTATCTAACGCTAGACGTGTCGATCGACGCCTACAGCGATTTGCATGGCTGCGTACGAACAGCAACTTCAGTAGTGAACTACTGATGAGATCTTCTCATCTTCTATCCAGGTCCCTTCGTATCCGAAAGGAAATTCAGTATTATCTTTGCTTTGCGTACGAATTGTTTAGGATCTGTCTGATCTAAACTAGTTGCCATGAATTCATGGATGCTTCGAATGCACAGTCTATATGACAAATATGGACGCATGCATGCATGCGTAATTTGTGCTCCTCATGTATGCGTAATGTCTTCAAGTCAGAACGCACGGAAGTCAGCCGTCGTGCGCTTCCGTCTCGTCGAGGTAATGCACTCGAAAACTTGGAGAGTATATCAATCAAAGTCTCCTCTACTGTCAGCTGCTAGCCTGCAAGTAATCGCCAACAAATTGTCAGCTCTGCGCACCGGGAATGGCGCTACCGACGCGCCAGTGCATCCTCCTCGTCATCATCGTCGCCGCGATGGCGATCCCGACGGGCGCCACCAGCGACGTGGACGGCTTCTTGATATACGACTGCGACCCGGATCCACGGTGGCTGTCCACCACTCCACCGCCAACGGCACCGCGTTCCGGGCCAGCCTCGCGCCACTACTCGCCGCCCTGCCCACTGTCGCCGCGCCGACGGGCTTCGCCTCCCTCCGGTCCGCCGACGAGCGCGCTTTCGCGCGTGGACTGTGCTTCGGCGAGTCCCCGCGCCGCCGCACGGCTGCCGCGAGTGCCTCTCATTCTTCGTCGACGGGATCGGCATCTGCGACGGCAGCCGGCGCGCCGGCTGCTTCCTCGCGTACGCTGACACCAACGCGGCCTCCCCCGCCGGCGAGGACGAGTGGGTGTCGCTGAATTTCGAATACGCCGGCGGCGTTGTCAACTACTACCCCGACTTCTACGACGTGCACGGGCTCGTCGACCTGGCGTTGGCCCTGGCACCGCGCGCGGCAGATGGCAGCGGCAGCTCCGGCGGGCGGATGCTGGCCACGGCGAACGCGGCGACGCAGGCGAACAGCACGGTGCGAGCGCTGGCGCAGTGCCCGGGAAACGTGACGGCGGCGGATTGCGCGCGTTGCCTCGAGAACTCGGCGCAGGACATGCTGGATTTCCTCCGAGACCGGGAACGACGGCACGAGAAGGACCACGTTCAGTCGGCAGGCGTGGTCGAAGCGTTCCGCTACAAGTGCTACCTGCAGCTCGAGATTTCCGCACCCATTCTACCAGTGGAAAAAGGAGCGATGATTCGTGAGTTCGCTTACGATTCATGAAGCTGTGTTATCTCTCCCTATAGTATTTGTGATCTCTATCGTAGTGGTAGAAGAAAGCAAACGAGGACGTGACGATTGTATTTGTATTTGTGTTTGCAGGAGGAAGATGAAAGATCATCTTGCCGTCGTGGTCCTAGTTGCCGTCGCAATCGTTGTCGTGATCGTCCGAGTAGCACTTCTCGTACTGAAGCGAATTTGTACCAAGAAGGCTCAAGCTGCCCCACATCTCAGCGCACCAGCTAACTAGGGAGCCCAACACTACGGGACTGGTCTCCGTTTGTCCGATCAATCGGATATGTTCAGCGAGCCTTCCAGTCAACCCTTTGCTTTCCGCACCGCGCTTGCTTGCATTTATGTTTACTTAGCTCCCTTACGAAGTGGTCAGGCTTAACTATAGCTCCGGTTTCATGGTCTCGGGCGCATTCAGACCAGTGGCGGAGCCAGAACATTAACCATGTGTAGTTATGTTAAAATTGTGTACTCCAATAAACTGTGTAGTCAAATACATATATTTGTATAAATTTTTAATTAATTTTAACGCATTTTAAGCTTGTATTTCCAATAAACCGTGCAGTCAAATGACTACGCAGCCAAAGGGTGGCTCCGCCACTGATTCAGACCGGTTCATCTTGTTTTAGTGCGTGTATAATGGGGTGACGTGAGTCCTATTTTAGAGCTGCCACGTAAGATTCAGTTGAGTTGAAGGAGAGAGAACTGAAAAAGAAAAGTGTTCCTCCCTTAGCCTCTTAGCTTGCTTGATTACTCCTTCCTTTTTTTTAGTTCGTGTTTTAATCTTAGTTGAAGTCAAATTTTATCAAATTTGACCAAAATGTATAGAAAAAATTAACATCTTTAATACCAAATGTCCACAAAATGGCTATATAAATATAGCATGTTATTGTAATTATCCTAATGACTAGTTTTTTCAAATATGTCGAGCAACAATGTATAATAATACTGATTTTGCTTTACATTGCCTGAAACATCTTCTTGATCCTCCGTGACAAGTGATAATTACATTTTGCAAGTATAAGATGGTGACTCCTCTACCACATACATGAAACTACAATTTGCAAACATGGTTGCATGTGTTGACTCCACTACACATGTTGTCTTCCATCGACTAGCCCTGCAGGATAGTGCATGCACTGATCTGTTCATGATAGCCGGACACCTACATGAACATTTGTGCCTATACCCACCGAACAACAACGACTAACCACGTAACATAGATCCATTCAATAGTTGGCCCAGGGGTTAATTGAAATAGATATAATTTATACTAAAATTTTATAGTTATATAGAGCTTACTTATAGCATGGTATAGTTGTATATATTTTTCCGTTACAGAAATGACATACTTTACCAAATATCTAGCAATGTTGCCAAAATTAGCGGTAGTGTTATTTGGTATATGATTCTAACATATTATGTACTGAATTCTTCCCAATTGACATATAATATTGTGCTTAATTCACGTCAACTCGCTATTCTAGTACGAAGTTCAGTTCATTCCACTATTCGGACCTTACATAATAACCGACTTCTTCTTTAATTGATTGGACAATAAAATGTCAGACTGCTTGTATCTCCATGGTTTTTCAATGCGGATAAGCAACTATGGCTTGAGGTAAAATAGAATGCCATAACTTCACCATTAGGTATTGGTATATGATTCCAATGTATCACCGAAACTCTTGTGATGTGATAAGTGCAAACCGTATTTCATAACAAAAGTTCCTTCTTGAATCATCATTTTCCAGTTGTATAATCTTTAATCTATATAGTCTATATGTATTTATGGCAAAGATCTCTAACATGTACTATGCAACAACTATCATAATACACATTTCTAGTGTATGATTAGGTAAGCATGTTACCGTAATATCTAGAGTGTAAACTTAGGCACTACAAGAAATATGGTTGAAAGGTCGAGAAATGACGACTAGAGGGGGTGCATAAGTTTATGCGAAATACTAAAAACTAAAAATAATATAGTGTGCAAGTACAATATTGGGCTAGAATGCAGTAAGATTAAGAGAATAAAAAAAACAAAACAAATGAGGTTTCATATAAAATTTTGGAACGACATTCGCTAAATATCAAACATATTGAGGGACAAAGATTTGACGAAACAGAGAATCAATGTTTCACCAAAACATTGGCACTCATGTACAAATGTTGCTTTGGATACATTTAGCATGGTGGCCCTCACAAATGTGAGGGCGTCATCCTTAATGTGTCGAAAATGATCGAGAAATTAATTAATGTGTCACATTATGTGATCTTTAATACTACAAATCCATAGTTATTCTCATTTTTATGCTAACGAGTGTCACATGTGAGTAGATTCTTAAATCGTCTCCAAATTTTTTTTGTAATTATAAGCATCACTAATGGCTTAGTTCAGTAGACACAATGATGCTAATACAATTGATAGTAGATACATATGAAATACATAGACCAACAATAGAGATTTTTAAATCTCCAAAGAAACTAATATTATGAATGCACACACAACTTCATCATGGATGATAATTGGAAAACATGAGCAAATATAAATCTATATCCGATGACGAGCCTTTGGATCCTACTAATTATGAATGATGCAATCCTTCCTTTGCTTCGCCATAAACTCTAAAATCTTTTGGTGAATGATGCAATTCTTGAATACTTGATTCTTGTTGAGGCAAGGCCAGAGGAGGGCAACATGCGTCGGTCACGTGGGGTTATCCCCACCCCTAACCCAAACGGACAAATTTTGCTGGATAGCCATTTTAGCATCCGCGGGCCGACCGAAGCGGACCAAAGCGGACATTTTTCGTGTCTGAAGCAGACCAACAACTCCATCCTAGCCAGCATTTACACGACCGATTTGTTGAGCATTTTCCGTAAAGCTACCATTATTGAAGAAGAAACTACGCAGACATTTCTGTCATACTGGTGTTGATATGCATATTTTCCTGTTCTTTCACGTAAGAAATGCAAACATAGTAGCCGTTTTTTTTTAGTATGGGTGGTCGAGCACAGAGATGGCTTCCCAAGACTGGAAGTTTTGCTAGTGGTAGACAATGAACTCAAACTCATATTTCCTTCTTTCATTGCGTGACACCAGCGAGCAGAAATATACTTGTTTGATTACCTTTTTGCAACAAAACAACAATCACAAGAGTAGAGCTACACCCTGGAGTAATTGTAGAGCATTTTACAAACATGTAGTACTTGTACTAGAATATTACAGAGATACCGACCGGATAGTTAATAGTTACACAGCAAGCACCCAGTGTTCTATTACCACTACTAATCAATCAATAGTTAACTCATCAAACCTGGATCGCTATAATCCATCGTCAAGGATATATATAGCTACATCAAACCATCCAGGATATATGAACAATACTAGCGCTAAGATCGCTAACATTCCGTATTTCACCCATAATTCACTGGTCTGGCGAGAACACGCTTGCGCCGGTACGCTCAGAAGTCAGAATCACCGAACGAGCAGCGCGGCCGCGAGTGCGGAGGCGGCGCCGGCAACCCAGACGACGCCGACAACCGGCTCTCCCGTGGCACGGCGTCCGTCCGACCTCGATGTACTGCCGCTCCCTCCGCCGTTGGCCCCTGGCACGTACCCTGGCATGTAACCGCCTCCACCGCTGCTGCCCCCTCTCGCGGGACTGCCTCCACCGCTGCTGCCCCCTCTCGCGGGACTGCCTCCACCGCTGCTGCCGCCTCCACCCCTCGCACCACCGCCGCCGCCGCCGGCTGCGGGCGCTCCGGCACTCGACCCTCCTTGGAACTGCGACGCCACGCAGAGCAGCACCAGCAGCAGAGCGCAGAGCAGCGTCGCCTTCGGCCTCATGGCCATTATCTCCTCTCCCCCTTCAGGCTATACAGGGCACAGGTTACTCGTGGTTGGGCTTGAGCAGATGGAGAACAGGGCAACGTAGCTGACAAAACTCTTCTATCTGCCTTGCCGGTGAGCGATGAGGTATGGTATGGCGAGCGCCCTAGTCGGGCCTTATATGAAGAGACGGCCGAAGAGGGAAGGCTTGTTCACCATAGACGTAAGCGCGTGTCGATCGACGCGTATCATGCATGGATTTGTGGCCCAGCCTGAGTCAAGACGTACACGTGTGTGTGTTTAGCCACACAGAACTACTGAGGTACGAAAAATCTTCCTACCCGCGTATCCGGAGCTATTTACCTTTCTACGAAAAGAAAAGCTAAGTAATGTATAGGGCCGCAGTTGACTCGGCTCCAAACAGTTAAGTACCCATCTACATTTTTTCAGACTCCAAGCCAGAGGCCTCACTAAACAAACTGTTTTACATGATTAACACATGAGGCAAACATGAGTGTCAAACAACTTGGCAACAAGCCAACAATCACTCCTCAAGAAATAAAACTACGGGTCCATCTAAGGCTCACTAGCTGAAAACGAAGCTCGTTCCCAATCAGGTTTACGTCACCGCGGAGACACGCGTAAGAGCAAGTACAATAAAGTTTACTCCGGCATGCTACAAGAATTTTAAAAAATAATACTTATACTTAGTTGGAGAGAAGAGAAGAAAAGAGAAGGTAAGTTGGCATAGCACTTGCTTCTATGTGCATGGTAAGACTAAAATGTGGGTCATGTATTAATAAAGTAGTGCATTTTTAGAACCAACTATTATACATACTAGCTATATATTTGCTATAAATAACATGACATCTTATTTATAGCCATCAACTAGCTATATTAGGCTAGGCGGCTAGCCATAGTACTAGTATCATAAGAAGTATTATGCATGGAAAAAAGTCCACTTTTGGTCCTTGAATTCTAGTGGAAGTTCACTTTTGGTCCTAGAACTTTTGTTTGATTCAAAACGACCCTTAAACTTTAAGAATGGTTCACTTTTAGACCTTACCTCGGTTGAGCTAGGCAATTATCTGCCACGGGTGGCAGAAGACTCAAGGTGACGCTGCATGAGCACAGAGGCAGGACGATGTTGATAGGCAAAGCAAGCATGCCATCAAGTGAACTGGGAGAGAGAGAGAGAGTGTGTGTGATATATATCAAGCGAGAGACTGGTTCGGGGGCACAAGGGTTTCTATTTTTTCATTAAGATGTTGGTTTCAACATTTCAACTAGCTTGGGCTTGGTCTAGTTTAAAAACAATTCAGTTGGTTGATTGATTATTCTTTTCATGTTAGCGATTTTCTCAATTAAACCAAAAAAGGATGAAAAGTGAACTATTTCGAGAGTTCAAGGTCCGTTCTAAACTAAAGATAAATTTTAGGACGAAAAGTGAACTTCCTCAAAAGTTCAAGGACGAGAAGTGGACTTTCTTCTTATGCATGCCACCTTGGCAAAAATCTGATGTGGCACTATAATTAATGAGGAGAGATATGCTAGTGGTATCATAATATGACTAGTTGAATGCTCGTGCGCTGCTACGAGTTTCCAAGTTTTTTTGTCGTCGCACACCTATATACAATCCATGGAAAATAAATGCTGGCGTGGAGGATATACAAATGAAGAATTTTTTTTATCGACATTTAACAACTACACCATCCAACCGTTTATATAGGTTACTTGAAGTACCATGGCTTGCTATTGATCTTGGTCACTGGAATCTAAAAGATACATGAATGTAATGTTTGTTGGTGGTTCCTCATGAAGTAACTATAACAAAAAATGTATAATTTTGGATTTCCGTGAATTTCTATTTTCTTTCTTATTATTCACTTCATTACTTTGTGAGGCTTATTGGTAGATGAGATAATTAAGAACTTTGTTATCTACTTTTTGTATAGTATCTCAATAACTTTATATTTTTTCCTTGTTCTTGTATTACCCTATTTTTGTATGACTTATGCGAAGACGGCATGTAGGTAAAAAAGAACTCAAGGAACCAAAAGTTACGGAAAACTATTATATGGAGAGAGAAATTACTTAAGGAGTTGATTACTTTGCAACCATGCATATTTATAATGGTGCACATGTTAACATGTAGTGAAAAACATTAATTATTTCATCTAACGTGATATGTGTGCTGCTAAGCAAACATCATACAATGTATATTTATATGTAGATTTAGACCAAAATGTACTATGTCGTGTACTCGTGTGTCAACACATGTGTTGCTACAAACGTATGAGCCTAGGCAAGGTATCTTGATGTCGGTCCACCCCTGCAAGTGGCAAGTCGATGAACGATTTACAGGCTTGTCCGTGACGCATCCTCCTTGTCTTGAGCTCCAACTCATCCATTCCCTCCTCTACACACTGCCTATTCAAGGCATTTCAGCCCGCTAACTTTCCCTAGTGACATGTGGGTGTGATCAAAGCATGAACATAGTTATCATATTATGAAAGAAAGTGAAAAGGTTCAGTGATAACATAGATTTTTTTAGGCTAGATCTTTTTTCAATCAAGTAGGATAAAGTTGTTAAAAGAAGCACAATTCTGGTTTGCCGTGTGCATATAGACCGGCAGGATAATTGTTTGGCTCTTTCCCACAAGGATTATAAAGTAAAACAAAATTTTGAGTATCATGCACAGAAGCATGCGAATACTCCGTGTTAATGAAATTGTTTGGTTCTTTTCCACATGGATTATAAAGTAAAACAAAATTGTACTTTATAATCCTTGTGGGAAAGAGCCAAACAATTATCCCTAACCCTACAAATTGTATTTACATCAGGGATACCACAGTTAATGAAATTACTCTATTGAACATCTGGAGTTAAGGATGTAGAAAAACCCAAAAAGTAAAACTTATTGTACCTGCCTTTGCAAAAAAAAAAATCATTTTCCGTGTTCTTTAACCGGTAGCTTTACGGCGACGTTCCGAGCTCCCATATCGCCTTGCAATGCTGCTACTAAAGCTGCTTCTCATTCTTGCCCTAGTTTCAGTCCGGCAACCCACCTCATCTCCCTACTACAACAAATCATGACCCATCAGGTAGGCAAATGGAAAATCCATACCATATGTGCACGACTATGCTTTCATGCAATCAACATTATTCATAGAAAGAATTGACAAGTGTAGATATTGTATCATGGTTGAACAATATAACATGATCATCTGTAGGCTCTCCTCTAATGTAGCTTGGAGATGAGCCTGTACAAACGATTTGGGTGACTGACAAACAATGGAGGAAATTAACCTCTATGGCCAGCATGGAAAGTCCACTACTAGGAAACAGCATATCAGTGGCGCACCACTTTTGGCTATCAGTGGTGCACCTCTAGTGTGCCACTACTATCACGCCACTGCTAACTTTTAGCAGTGGCGCACCGCTGGTGCGCCATTGGTATGGCATATAGCAGTGGCGCACCACATATAGCATTGACGTGCGCCACAGATACAAACAAGAGGTGCGCCACTAGGATGCTAAAAGGTGCGCCACTACTAGTATGTGAGAAAAACAAAAAAAAAAAGAAATTGTGGCTCGTACGGTGGCTGTCTGCTGCTGGCACGATGCTCTCTCGTTTGTACCAGGGAAAGAAAACAAAAAAATACTCAACCTTTATTACACTACCAAAAATACAACCATTCTGTAACTTTGCAATTAAATCCCTAAAAGAAAAACAAAAAAGCAATCAGGTCCCTAATCTACAGGGACGGCGCACGTCGGCTTCCTGCACACGCATGTCACCGGAGGAGGGAGGCATCGACGGCCGCCGGTGGAGCACGGGCACGCTCGTCGATCCGCACCAGGCCGTCCGCGTCCGACGCCGGGAGGAGCGCCTGCAGTAGCACGCGCCATCGTCCAGGGTTGGTGAAGAGGCGTGATACGCGTACAGCACTGATACGTCTCCGACGTATCGATAATTTCTTATGTTCTATGCCATATTATTGATGATACCTACATGTTTTATGCACACTTTATGTCATATTCGTGCATTTTCTGGAACTAACCTATTAACAAGATGCCGAAGTGCCGATTCTCTGTTTTCTGCTGTTTTTGGTTTCAGAAATCCTAGTAACGAAATATTCTCGGAATTGGACGAAACGAAGACCCAGGGGCCTATTTTGCCACGAACCTTCCAGAAGACCGAAGAACATACGAAGTGGGGCCACGAGGTGGCCAAACCACAAGGCGGCGCGGCCAAGGGGGGGCCCGCGCCGCCCTGTGGTGTGGGCCCCTCGTCAGCCCCCGGACTCTGCCCTTCCGCCTACTTAAAGCCTCCGTTGCGAAACCCCTGAGGCGAAAAACCACGATACGGAAAACCTTACTGAGACGCCGCCGCCGCCAATCCCATCTCGGGGGATTCTGGAGATCTCCTCCGGCACCCTGCCGGAGAGGGGATTCATCTCCCGGAGGACTCTACACCGCCATGGTCGCTCTCGGAGTGATGAGTGAGTAGTTCACCCTCGGACTATGGGTCCATAGCGGTAGCTAGATGGTTGTCTTCTCCTCATTGTGCTTCATTGTTGGATCTTGTGAGCTGCCTAACATGATCAAGATCATCTATCCGTAATACTCTATGTTGTGTTTGTCGGGATCCGATGGATAGAGAATACCATGTTATGTTAATTATCAAGTTATTACATATGTGTTGTTTATGATCTTGCATGCTCTCCGTTATTAGTAGAGGCTCTGGCCAAGTTTTTGCTCTTAACTCCAAGAGGGAGTATTTATGCTCGATAGTGGGTTCATGCTCGCATTGACACCGGGACGATGTGACGAAAGTTCTAAGGTTGTGCTGTGTCTTGTTGCCACTAGGGATAAAACATTGGCGCTATGTCCGAGGATGTAGTTGTTGATTACATTACGCACCATACTTAATGCAATTGTCTGTTGCTTTGCAACTTAATACTAGAAGGGGTTCGGATGATAACCTGAAGGTGGACTTTTTAGGCATAGATGCAGTTGGATGGCGGTCTATGTACTTTGTCGTAATGCCCAATTAAATCTCACTATACTTATCATGACATGTATGTGCATTGTTATGCCCTCTCTATTTGTCAATTGCCCGACTGTAATTTGTTCACCCAACATGCTTTTATCTTATGGGAGAGACACCTCTAGTGAACTGTGGACCCCGGTCCATTCTTTAACACTGAAATACAAATCTGCTGCAATACTTGTTTTTACTGTTTTCTCTGCAAACAATCATCTTCCACACAATACGGTTAATCCTTTGTTACAGCAAGCCGGTGAGATTGACAACCTCACTGTTTCGTTGGGGCAAAGTACTTTGGTTGTGTTGTGCAGGTTCCACATTAGCGTCGGAATCCCTGGTGTTGCGCCGCACTACATCCCGCCGCCATCAACCTTCAACGTGCTTCTTGGCTCCTCCTGGTTCGATACACCTTGGTTTCTTTCTGAGGGAAAACTTGCTGCTGTGCGCATCATACCTTCCTCTTGGGGTTGCCCAACGAACGTGTGAAATACACGCCATCAAGCTCTTTTTCTGCGCCGTTGCGGGGAGATCAAGACACGCTGCAAGGGGAGTCTCCACTTCTCAATCTCTTTACTTTGTTTTTGTCTTGCTTTATTTTATTTACTACTTTGTTTGCTGCATTTATATCAAAACAAAAAAAAATTAGTTGCTAGCTTTACTTTATTTACTGTCTTGTTTGCTATATCAAAAACACAAAAAAATTAGTTTACTTGCATTTACTTTATCTAGTTTGCTTTATTTACTACTGCTAAAATGGCCAACCCTGAAAATACTAAGTTGTGTGACTTCACTAGCACAAATAATAATGATTTCTTATGCACACCTATTGCTCCACTCGCTACTACAGACAGAATTCTTTGAAATTAAACCTCGCTTTACTCGAATCTTGTTATGCGAGAGCAATTTTCTCGGTGTTAGTTCCGATGATGCTCGCTGCCCATCTCAATAATTTTGTTGAATTGTGTGAAATGCAAAAATATAAAGATGTAGATGGTGACATTATAAAATTAAATTTGTTCCCTTTCTCATTAAGAGGAAGAGCTAAAGATTGGTTGCTATCTCTCGCCTAAGAATAGTATTGATTCATGGACTAAATGCAAGGATGCTTTTATTGGTAGATATTATCCCCCTGCTAAAATTATATCTTTGAGGAGTAGCATAATGAATTTTAAACAATTGGATAATGAACATGTTGCTCAAGCTTGGGAAAGAATGAAATCTCTGGTTAAAAATTGCCCAACCCATGGATCGACTACTTGGATGATCATCCAAACCTTCTATGCAGGACTAAATTTTTCTTCGCGGAATTTATTGGATTCAGCTGCTGGAGGTACCTTTATGTCCATCACTCTTGGTGAAGCAACAAAGCTTCTTGATAATATGATGTTTAATTACTCTGAATGGCACACGGAAAGAGCTCCACAAGGTAAGAAGGTAAATTCTGTTGAAGAATCCTCTTCCTTGAATGATAAGGTTCATGCTATTATGTCTATGCTTGCGAATGATAGGACTAATATTGATCCTAATAATGTTCCATTAGCTTCATTGGTTGCTCAAGAAGAACATGTTGATGTAAACTTCATTAAAAATAGTAATTTCAACAACAATGCTTATCGGAACAATTCTAGTAATAACTATAGGCCATATCCTTATAATAATGGTAACGGTTATGCTAATTCTTATGGGAATTCTTACAACAATAATAGGAACACACCCCCTGGACTTGAAGCTATGCTTAAAGAATTTATTAGTACACAAACCGCCTTTAACAAATCTGTTGAGGAAAAGCTCAATAAAATTGATATTCTTGCTTCTAGAGTTGATAGTCTTGCCTCTCGATGTTGATCTTTTGAAATCGAAAGTTATGCCTAATAGGGATATTGAAAATAAAATTGTTACTACAGCAAATGCCATCCAAGTTAGAATTAATGAGAATATAAGATTAATGGCTGAACTGCGTGCTAGGTGGGATAGAGAAGAAAATGAAAAACTAGCTAAAGAGAAAAATGTAGCTAAAGTTTGGACTATTACCACCACTAGCAATGCTAATGATTCACATGTTGCTGCACCTCCTACTATCAATGGTAAAATAATTGGTGTTGACAATGCTTCTACTCCTAGTGCAAAGCGCGCAAAATTACCTGAAACTGCTAAAACTGCTGAAACTGCTCGTGATAAAACCGCTGAAATTTTTTCCAACCTTGGGGATGATAATCCCATTGCTTTAAATTGTAATGATTTAGATTTTGATGATTGCCACATCTCTGAAGTTATAAAGTTCTTACAAAAACTTGCTAAAAGTCCCAATGCTAGCGCTATAAACTTGGCTTTCACAAAACATATTACAAATGCTCTCATAAAAGCTAGAGAAGAGAAACTAAAACTTGAAACTTCTATTCCTAGAAAGCTAGAGGATGGTTGGGAGCCCATCATTAAAATGAGAGTCAAAGATTTTGATTGTAATGCTTTGTGTGATCTTGGTGCGAGTATTTCGTTATGCCTAAAAAAGTCTATGATATGCTTGACTTGCCACCATTGAAAAACTCGTTATCCGGATGTTAATCTCGCCGATAATGCTAAAAAGAAACCTTTGGGGAAAGTTGATAATGTTCATATTATGGTTAACAATAACCTTGTCCCCGTTGATTTTGTTATCTTGGATATTGAATGCAATGCATCTTGCCCCATTATATTGGGAAGACCTTTTCTTCGAACCGTTGATGCTACTATTGATATGAAGGAAGGTAATATTAAATATCAATTTCCTCTCAAGAAAGGTATGGAACACTTCCCTAGAAAGAGAATGAAGTTACCTTATGATTCTATTATTAGAACAAATTATGATGTTGATGCTTCATCTCTTGATGTTACTTGATATACACTTTCTGCGCCTAGCCGAAAGGCGTTAAAGAAAAGCGCTTATGGGAGACAACCCATGTTTTTACTACAGTATTTTTGTTTTATATTTGAGTCTTGGAAGTTGTTTACTACTATAGCAACCTCTCCTTATCTTAGTTTTGAGTTTTGTTGTGCCAAGTAAAGTCTTTGATAGAAAAGTAAGTACTAGATTTGGATTACTGCGCAGTTCCAGATTTCTTTGCTGTCACGAATCTGGGTCTACTTCCCTGTAGGTAGCTCAGAAAATTAAGCCAATTTACGTGCATGATCCTCAGATATATACGCAACTTTCATTCAATTTGAGCATTTTCATTTGAGCAAGTCTGGTGGCCTAATAAAATCCTTCTTTACGGACTGTTCTGTTTTGACAGATTCTGCCTTTTATTTCGCATTGCCTCTTTCGCTATGTTGGATGAATTTCTTTGATCCATTAATGTCCAGTAGCTTTATGCAATGACCAGAAGTGTTAAGAATGATTGTGTCACCTCTGAACATGTGAATTTTTATTATGCACTAACCCTCTAATGAGTTGTTTCGAGTTTGGTGTGGAGGAAGTTTTCAAGGATCAAGAGAGGAGTATGATGCAATATGATCAAGGAGAGTGAAAGCTCTAAGCTTGGGGATGCCCCGGTGGTTCACCCCTGCATATTCTAAGAAGACTCAAGCGTCTAAGCTTGGGGATGCCCAAGGCATCCCCTTCTTCATCGACAACATTATCGAGGTTCCTCCCCCGAAACTATATTTTTATTCCGTCACATCTTATGCACTTTGCTTGGAGCGTCGGTTTGTTTTTGTTTTTGTTTTGTTTGAATAAAATGGATCCTAGCACTCACTTTATGGGAGAGAGACACGCTCCTCTGTAGCATATGGACAAGTATGTCATTAGGCTTTACTCATAGTATTCATGGCGAAGTTTCATCTTCGTTAAATTGTTATATGGTTGGAATTGGAAAATGCTACATGTAGTAACTCTAAAATGTCTTGGATAATTTGATACTTGGCAATTGTTGTGCTCATGTTTAAGCTCTTGCATCATATACTTTGCACCCATTAATGAAGAAATACTTAGAGCTTGCTAATTTGGTTTGCATATTTGGTTTCTCTAGAGTCTAGATAATATCTAGTATTGAGTTTTGAACAACAAGGAAGACGGTGTAGAGTCTTATGATGTTTACAATATGTCTTTTATGTGAGTTTTGCTGCACCGTTTATCCTTGTGTTTGTTTCAAATAACCTTGCTAGCCTAAACCTTGTATCGAGAGGGAATACTTCTCATGCATCCAAAATACTTGAGCCAACCACTATGCCATTTGTGTCCACCATACCTACCTACTACATGGTATTTATCCGCCATTCCAAAGTAAATTGCTTGAGTGCTACCTTTAAAATTCCATCATTCACCTTTGCAATATATAGCTCATGGGACAAATAGCTTAAAAACTATTGTGGTATTGAATATGTACTTATGCACTTTATCTCTTATTAAGTTGCTTGTTGTGCGATAACCATGTTTCGGGGACGCCATCAACTATTCTTTGTTGAATATCATGTGAGTTGCTATGCATGTCCGTCTTGTCCGAAGTAAGAGAGATCTACCACCTTTATGGTTGGAGCATGCATATTGTTAGAGAAGAACATTGGGCCGCTAACTAAAGCCATGATTCATGGTGGAAGTTTCAGTTTTGGACATATATCCTCAATCTCATATGAGAATAATAATTGTTGTCACATGCTTATGCATTAGAGAGGAGTCCATTATCTCGTTGTCCATGTTGTCCTGGTATGGATGTCTAAGTTGAGAATAATCAAAAGCGAGAAATCCAAAATGCGAGCTTTCTCCTTAGACCTTTGTACAGGCGGCATGGAGGTACCCCATTGTGACACTTGGTTAAAACATGTGTATTGCGATGATCCGGTAGTCCAAGCTAATTAGGACAAGGTGCGGACACTATTAGTATACTATGCATGAGGCTTGCAACTTGTAAGATATAATTTACATAACTCATATGCTTTATTACTACCGTTGACAAAATTGTTTCATGTTTTCAAAATAAAAGCTCTAGCACAAATATAGCAATCGATGCTTTCCTCTTTGAAGGACCATTCTCTTTACTTTTATGTTGAGTCAGTTCACCTATCTCTCTCCACCTCAAGAAGCAAACACTTGTGTGAACTATGCATTGATTCCTACATACTTGCATATTGCACTTGTTATATTACTCTATGTTGACAATTATCCATGAGATATACATGTTATAAGTTGAAAGCAACCGCTGAAACTTAATCTTCCTTTGTGTTGCTTCAATACCTTTACTTTGATTTATTGCTTTATGAGTTAACTCTTATGCAAGACTTATTGATACTTGTCTTGAAGTACTATTCATGAAAAGTCTTTGCTTTATGATTCACTTGTTTACTCATGTCATTACCATTATTTTGATCGCTGCATTCATTACATATGTTTACAAATAGTATGATCAAGGTTATGATGGCATGTCACTTCAGAAATTATCTTTGTTATCGTTTTACCTCGCTCGGGACGAGCGTAACTAAGCTTGGGGATGCTTGATACGTCTCCGACGTATCGATAATTTCTTATGTTCTATGCCATATTATTGATGATACCTACATGTTTTATGCACACTTTATGTCATATTCGTGCATTTTCTCGGAACTAACCTATTAACAAGATGCCGAAGTGCCGCTTGTTGTTCTCGTCGTTTTTGGTTTCGTAAATCCTAGTAATGAAATATTCTCGGAATTGGACGAAACGAAGACCCAGGGGCCTATTTTGCCACGAACCTTTCAGAAGACCGAAGAGCATACGAAGTGGGGCCACGAGGTGGCCAAACCACAAGGCGGCGCGGCCAAGGGGGGCCCGCGCCGCCTCGTGGTGTGGGCCCCTCGCCGCCCCCGACTCTGCCCTTCCGCCTACTTAAAGCCTCCGTCGCGAAACCCCCGAGGCGAAAAACCACGATACGGAAAACCTTACCGAGACGCGCGCCGCCAATCCCATCTCGGGGATTCCGGAGATCTCCTCCGGCACCCTGCCGGAGAGGGGATTCATCTCCCGGAGGACTCTACACCGCCATGGTCGCCTCCGGAGTGATGAGTGAGTAGTTCACCCCTGGACTATGGGTCCATAGCAGTAGCTAGATGGTTGTCTTCTCCTCATTGTGCTTCATTGTTGGATCTTGTGAGCTGCCTAACATGATCAAGATCATCTATCCGTAATACTCTATGTTGTGTTTGTCGGGATCCGATGGATAGAGAATACCATGTTATGTTAATTATCAAGTTATTACATATGTGTTGTTTATGATCTTGCATGCTCTCCGTTATTAGTAGAGGCTCTGGCCAAGTTTTGCTCTTAACTCCAAGAGGGAGTATTTATGCTCGATAGTGGGTTCATGCCTCGCATTGACACCGGGACGATGGACAGTAAAGTTCTAAGGTTGTGCTGTGCTGTTCCACTACGGATAAAACATTGGCGCTATGTCCGAGGATGTAGTTGTTGATTACATTACGCACCATACTTAATGCAATTGTCTGTTGCTTTGCAACTTAATACTGGAAGGGGTTCGGATGATAACCTGAAGGTGGACTTTTTAGGCATAGATGCGCTTGGATGGCGGTCTATGTACTTTGTCGTAATGCCCAATTAAATATCACTATACTTATCATGACATGTATGTGCATTGTTATGCCCTCTCTATTTGTCAATTGCCCGACTGTAATTTGTTCACCCAACATGCTTTTATCTTATGGGAGAGACACCTCTAGTGAACTGTGGACCCCGGTCCATTCTTTAACACTGAAATACAAATCTGCCGCAATACTTGTTTTTACCGTTTTCTCTGCAAACAATCATCTTCCACACAATACGGTTAATCCTTTATTACAGCAAGCCGGTGAGATTGACAACCTCACCGTTTCGTTGGGGCAAAGTACTTTGGTTGTGTTGTGCGGGTGTTGACTGCCAAAACCCACCGGCGGGCAGCGGCCTTGTCAACACCGTAGAGCCGGGGGAGCCTAGAGCTGCGGCTGGCCGAGACCCCTCCGAGCGACGGCCCGCAATGCTGTTCTGGTGACACGCGGCGTTGCGGGGTGCAGGGCGTGCCACCTGACCTATACCTGGTCAGGAAGGTGATGAGGTTGCCTCGCTTAGTTTCCTCGCAGGGCATACATGTAAACGTTAAATACGAGCCTCGATCGGCTCTCGTGTTATCCCGTGAATCGGCTCAAAGAGCCGATCCACCCATGATCCGTACGGGGTGCACGAATACTTGGTGGTCCCGCTTGATCAATATGAAGCTAACGAGATCTACGACGATTTAGG
>NC_061511.1:243256004-243383329 GCF_022539505.1 Lolium rigidum
ACCAACCCTGGTGAAGTGCGGATCACTAGGATTGCCTCTGCATCGAATGGACGGAAGTCCTTCCTAGTCGTATCCTTTCGCCACCAGACCATGCTCATCAATGAGTTTAGCCACCCGTGTTACCCGATAAATTCGCCTGGTCCCTGTGTATCCAATTATCCCTCCACGCACGCATATACTGGCCATTGCAGGCCCTCCAAATAATTCTTGTCTTAAGAAGATCCACACCATGCTATATAGCAGTCCAAGTCGAAGTCGGATTACCCATGAAGACGGTGTCAATCATAATACCTTGTGCATAATACTTGACCCTTAGGACACGAGCACATAAACTGTTCGGTAACTGCAGTAATCTCCACGCTCGACGACGAGCCAACAAATCCCGGTTAAAGATGCACATGTCACCAAAGCCCACTCCTTACTGCCCCTCGGACCTCGTCTTTCGTGCACCATTAGAGCTTACCCGACAGAAGTCATGAACATGTTTTATAAGAGCATTGGCTACTTAAACACCCCCATTTTATAGGTAACCGATCCTTCTATCCGGGGTGGACGGACCCGGGTATTTATCTTCAAAACCTTATTTTTGATATTTAGCGCCTCAGACACTGTCAATTGTAACTTCCTAGGTCACCTTTTACTAAACGGTATGGAGCAATTGGACTCATTAACACGCGGCCCAATACTTGTCGCATAGTTCTCAGTAACCTGCCTAACACGGCTTGCATCCCCTTCCTCCACCCAAAAAAAACAGTAGAGTGTCATCTACAAAAAGGAGACGAGATCCTTGAAGCATTCCTGCTTACTCTCAACGGAGTGATCCCTCCCTGGACGTCTCTCTTCTCCCGCCACTGTAGCTGAGAGGGGCGATTTTTAGATCTTCCCGGCCGATCCACCTTCTCCCCGTCGATCCGTCGGATCCCTCACCCTCCGGCGGCCGCCCCGGCGGCGGGAGGGTGGGGGATCCCCGCCTCACGGTGGTGTGTACAGCGTAGGTTCAGTAGGGTCTTCAGCCGGCGGCGGCATGGAGGTGGTTGGGTCGCCGGTGGTGTTTTTGTTGCAGGTCCGCGTCCTCTCCGGCGGCGGTGCTCTGTGGGGCTTCGTGGTGGTGTACCTGCTCCTCTGGCGCTCGCGGATCGGTGGATCTGCAGTGTGCGCCATTCCCCAGCCAGATCTTGTGTGGCGTTGGATCTGGGGAGTGAAGAATAAGAAGGTTGCTATTTGTGCTGATCTCGTCGTCGGTGAAGATGGTGCAGGGCGGAGGCTCTGCGGAGCTGAGTGGCGTCGACTTCCCGTCCGTGCAGGGGAGTCTCCCGTTCCAAGGCTTAGGGGAGATGGTGCGGCGGCGCGCCGGCGTGACGTTCTCGTCATCGTCTTCGTCTTCGGGGTCCAAGAGGACCTACTTGTAATTTTCTTCTTTGTCCTGGACTGTTCTGTAAGAACCGAGGTTTAATGCAATCAGGGCCTTTTCGCAAAAAAAAAACGGAGTGATCCCTCCTGCCTCCACCTCTACACACAACCGCTCAGACAACCCATCAGTAACGAAAAGAAATAGAAACCCATCTTATGTATCAAATTTTCCAAAAACACCAATTCAACGCGGTCATATGCCTTTGACAAGTCTAACTTGTACGCACACTAAGAGTTATTTGCCTTTGCTCCATGTTCCATATTGTGTAAGCATGCAAACGCCAAAACATCTTTCTCTGTAATTAAGCGGCCAGGTACAAAAGTGCTCTGATTCTCCGATATCACCTCTCCCTATAGTGGTCATCGTATGTTCACCAAGCACTTCCAGATGATTTTGTATAGCACATTGCAGTGGCTACTTGCATTTACCCACACTCTTACCAACGGCTAGACTGGGTATAGCGATTGTATAGAAGGTCATTTAAAACTATGGCACACACCCACACGTAACCACAATCTAAAGGCAACTAGAATACAATTAGTCCAATGCGTTGCAAAAGAAACCTCGTAAAAATAGTGAAAAGATCCTTGGGGGACCTGAAAGCTAAACAACTGTCAACCACTACCATACGCCAATGCTGTTGAAGCTTTGCCGGAGAGAAGGGAGACACCAACTTGCCTCGAACAAAAGGAACTTTAGCAATCGAAGCTACGTTGTGAACCGATGAAGGATGAAGTAGGCCGTTGTGTGACCCGGAACCTTGTGGCTCGTCGATCTAGTATCTTCCCCGGGCTCTTTGATCTATAGCTCTGTTGTGCTCCCCCGACATGGTCGAAGAGGAGACCAGGAGTACTCCAGGGACATGACATAACATTAGGTATAGTTGCCTGGGCGATTCGAATTGATTGTTAGAGAATTTTAGTGTATTAGTTGAGCTTGACGGTTTTTCTATCCGAACATATTTATTATTTCTATTTTGACGCTAAGAAAGCGCCAATCTATACATTGATAATCGCATAACAAATATACAGTGAGATCTCCATGGGATGACTAGGAATATCGATCGAGAAATGATCATTCCATTTGACATACTTGGTGCAAACGGACAATGGCCAGCTGTTTGCCATATTTGTGAAACTTGTAGTAGCACTGCTTCTTCTGCTGTTGTGTATCTTTGCATGCAGAGAACAAAGAGACGCAACTCTTCCAGATATAAAAATTGCAGCGTTGAATTCTGCAGGTGCAGGACTCTTCTCCCTGATAATCAATCACATGTTACCAAACGACGCAGAAAAGCTTACAATGTTTTTTTTGCATTGTTTTCAAACTCTACAACATATATATTCTCCCTCGTACAAAGGGATCGTTTCTGGCACCAGTAAAAAAAGGGTTTGTACAAAGTTCTACAAGAAGTTGGAGAGCTTGAATGGATGAGGGAGAGCTGCTGCCTGCAAAAACATAAAGTGTTCTTCTAGTTACTTGCTTATAATAGACTTAATACTAGAGCCATGGTTCAGAGAAAGAACTTCTTCCTAGCTGACTATTCTTGTGTGATGTGTGGATCACATGTTGAAACCAGAGATCATCTGTTCTTCCAATGCTCTTTTGCCACCATGTGTTGGCAATATTTATGCCCTGATTGGTCCTTAAATCCTGGATCCCCTTTGATTTTCAACAGACTATCCTCAGTCTTAAGAATTCCATTGGCAAACCTTTCTTTATGAAAATTATCATGATAATTTTATGGGCAGTTTGGACCGCTAGAAATGACTTCATTTTCAAGGCGGTCAATCCAAATATTTACAGATGTCGCAAGAAATTCAAAGACGAAATGGCCCTTCTCTTGTATAAGGTGAAAAGGAAGCATTACAAGGGCTTATCCACTTGGATCCAGCAGTTCAGATAGATTCATATATTTTGTTTTCATAGCTTTTGAGCCCTCTGTTTGAGTTGCTACTCTCAAGAAATTATGTAATACCTTTGTACTCCTTTGCATTATAAATAAAAAAGAAAAAATACACAGTGAGGAAACCCACTGTTCAGCCTCAAAAAAAGGTTTTTTCTTATTCAGCATGTCCCTAGGTCGGCTAATATTTCGGCTCATCTTTGTGCTAAATTAGCTTGCACTTTGATGGTGACTAATAGCTGGCTAGATTGTATTCCAGACTTTCTGGTGGTCAGCCTCCACGCTGATCATTCATGTTCTGGTTTAGGCTTTTAGCTGAATAAAACTCTCCGAATTGCCCGCAAAAAAAGGTGAGCACTGTTCCTTTCTCTGATATGAAGTTCGGCGCATAGTTCAGTAAGATTTTTGGGGTCGTAGGTTCTACTTATCAACGGGAACGATCTTAAATTCGGTGCGTACACCCATGCAGATTCGGAATTTCGGATTAGGCGAAATCGAGATGCAACTTCCCACACGAAATCGACACAAGAAAATTTATATGCTAGTAGCTGCTAATCACTCTCACAAGTCACACAAGTTCATTTCACAATGCCTTGATGAGTTCGTGGTACTCACACACACATGCATCCACAGTTCCACACATCAACAACATCTCGAATATACAAACGAGCGGACTTTATGGCGCCCGGACCTTATCCCGGCCGTCAGATACGCGCGGAGATTCGCGATCGACCATTTTGCAAAAATAGCCCTCTACTTCTTTAAAATCCGGGCGCCATCCTCAGATTTGGTCATATAAATAAAGAAAATCGGCTGGAAACCCTAGCCCACATCCTCCACAATCCAACCGCCAGCCGCCGCCGTCTTGCTCCGCCCGGCAAGAGAGTCCCTCCGCGTCGCGCCCCCCTGCGCCCCTCCCACGCGCCGGCGTGGTCTGACGGGGCCGCTTCCTCGCCGCTCGCGCGCCGGCGTGGTCGGACGGGGCCGGGGCGTCGAGGCGCCTCCACAGCTCGGGCTCCTCTGCCACGCCGCCGAGCAGGAGCTCCGTGGGCTCCGCCGCGCGAGAGCAGCCGTGGTCGGGCGGCGCCGCCTCCATCTGGCTTGCTCCGCCACTGACGACGGACGGGCCGGTGCAGCGTCCCGCGCTACCCAGGCCGCCGCCAGCCAGCACGGCCGAGCCGCGGGTGGACACCGGCGGCTAGCTGGATCTTTTTGTTTCTTTTCTCCCTCTTTTTCTTTGTTAGGATCTAGTTAGGATTTTGTTAGGATCTCTTGTTGAATCTACTGGATCCACCGGTTGTTAGGATCTAGCTGGGTCATGTTTGAGCAAATGGATCCAATTTGTGTTTTTGATGGATCTTATGAAGATTGTTTCAAAGATACCTTTGAATTTGTGTTAGATATTCATGGTCAAATATGTTTTCTTATGAAGATCTGTGCTTCTAATCAAAGAGATCTGTGCTTCAAATCAATAGATCTGTGGTTCCTTATGACATTCCATGGATTTTTTTCATATGAAAAAATGTTACTTTGAATTGCAACAGTGGATACTCTGCAATTTTGCGAAGAACTTTAGACCGGCAAAAGTGGATCCACATTGGATTGTCTGAAGAACTTCATAAGCAGCAAGGACGACCTAATATAAATCTGATCAAATCTAGGGTCTTTTTCGCAAAAAACGATTCACCAATCTTGACGCCTCTGATGAAATAGACGGCGCGGGATAAGGTCCGGGCGCCATAAGGTCCGCTCAAAATGCGCGTTCACAACATCTAGAATTAACTAGAAGTGCCAAATCATGATCCACTCGTTCAAGCTAGCTAGATTCGCACCCAGCGTTCTACCACTAGCTACTACTCCGATCGATCGTGTACCTTGAAATTACGCTGCTGCAGGCGTACGATCGTCGATCAGCGCCACCAGATCAGCACCGCGGCAGCAAGGCTGACGGCACCGGAGACCCTCCGGTTGAGGCCGCGGCCACGCGGTCCAGCTGCAGCGCTGTGGCTGTCGTGGTGGTGGTGGTGGTGGTGGTGGTAGTACGGGTACGCCCCCGCTGAGCCGACGCCCGCGCCGCCGATGAACGGAAGGGTCGAGGAGCCTCCTTTCCCGCGCGAGCCGCCTCCCTTCCCGCCGCCGCCACCTTTCCCGAAACCTCCACCCTTCCCGCCGCTGGCCCCTCCGCCGAAACCTCCGCTCCCTCCGCCGAAACTTCCTCCTCCCCTCCCGCCGCCGAAACCTCCTCCACCCCTCCCTCCGCCGAAACCTCCGCACGCAAGCTCGACGCGCGTGGCCACGCAGAGCAGCGCCAACAGCACCGCGGAGAGCATCCTCACCTTGTTGCCTCTCATGGTGGATCACTTCCTCTAGCTAACTCCACTGATAATGCCTAGCTCTCGCTGCGGTGGTAGGTGCGAGTTTATACGGTGGACAGGAAGGGCCGGCGACAGAGAGGAAGGAGCTGGGTGGGTGTGGCGCCATTGGTGCATTGCCTTGTTCGTCCTAGTCGTAGTGATCAGCGCGTACGCGCGGCCTTGGCCGGAAGAGGCAAACGCCATGCATGTGGCTATCTGCGCGCGCGCGTCGGGCTGATATTTTGCAGTCATCCGTCCGTGCCCAACTTTCTGACGCGCAATGTGAAAATTCCTAGTCATTTGTTTAAGTTCACTGTTGGCAAAAAGAAACATTGATAATCTCAACATCCGTATTTTCTAAAGCTGGCTATAGTGAAAAGTATCGAGTCTTTTGGAACGGGAATATGACTCGATCCCCGAATGATTCAGGATTCGGTACGGCGAGACATGCATCAGCAACAACGCCCATGGCAGGCCGAGAACACATTCTCACCAGACTTCAATTCATAATGCCATGAACTCGTGATGCTTACACATACATCCATCCACAGATCGGCAACTACTACTCCTAATTAACTAGCACTGCTAAATCACCGATGCACTCGCCAACCTAGCTAGATTCGCATCCACAGCTACTAACGGGCAGTACAGAGCTGCTAATCCGCTATGCTCTCGATTTATTCTCGCTAGTGCACCCGACCGTGTACCTGGAGATTAGGCTTGTTTCCATCAGGCGTACCATCGTCGACGATCAGAGCCACCAAACGGGCGCGCCGGCAGCAAGGGCGGCGGCGGCACCGGAGAGGCCGTGGCCACGTGGTTCAGCGGCAACGCTGTGCCCGTGCGGGTGGTCCGACCCCGCTGAGCCGTCGTCGTCGTCGTGGGTCGAGGGGCCGCCTTTCCCGCGCGAGCCTCCTGCTTCTTGGCCGCCGCCACCTCTCCCGAAACCTCCCGCCTCCGCCGCGGCCTCCGCCGCAGCCTCCGCCGCGGCCCGTGCCGCCCTGGACTCTGCCTCCAATCTCGCCATCGCCGCAGCCTCCAGGCCCTCCACCGCGGCCTCTGCCGCCCTGTCCTCTGGCGCCTCTGCTGCCTCTGGCGCCACCGCCGGGGCCTCTGCCGCCGCCGCGACCTCGAACTGTGCAGCCACACAGAGCAGCACCAGCAGCAGCGCGCAGAGGCAGAGCAGCGTCGCCTTGCCTGTCATGGTTGATCGCCTTCACTAGCTAACTCGACTGGATAATGCCGAGCTTCCGTTGCCGTGGACCGTGGTGGGTGGGTGTTTATATGATGAACCGGACGGAGATGGCCGGCCGGAGAGGAAGGCGCGGAGTGGGTGCGGTGTTAATTTCTCGCCGTTGGTGCCATTGCCTTCTTGGTGCTAGGCGTGTGTACCCATCGCGTCCACTGCGGCCTTGGCTGGAAGAGGAAAGCGGATGCTACGTTTACCTGCTCCACGGCCGCGCGCGTCAGGCTGCAGATATTTCGCAGTCTGTGCGTAGGAGTAAATTCATTATTTGACGGATGTACGTAGGAGTAATATTTCTACGCGCAGCGTGGAATTTCCTAGCGCATATATCTATACCTAATAATAAAGGAGCTAAGGTTTCTGCCAAAATTTTCGTCCAACTTTTCATTGGACCGTTTTGCCCTCCCACCAAATCGCATAATACATCAAATTACCACCGTACCGGTTCCCTACCGATTCACGATCACCACCCGCTGGAAAAAATACGCCCGGCTATGGCGCAGTATCGCAGGCGTCGCTGACCGGGTCGCCGTTGACCTGAGGTATCCTGCGCGGCCGACGGCCCTCCGTTCCCATCAGCAGACCAGTACACCGGCGAATTTATGACGTGAAGACCTGCTAATGGCCGCCCGCTGAGACGCTGAGTGCAGATCATAATCTCCTCCTCGACCAGATCCGGGGATCCCCGCGGCGGTTGCGAAGGAGGATATATAGGCGGAGCATCTGCTGGTGGTGACGAAGTCGAGGCAAGGCGTGGGCCGGCAGGGATGCGCGCGTCGAGGAGGGAAGCCGGGCGAAGCTCGTGGTCGAGGAGGTTCTCGATGTCTGAGGGGCCGCAAGCACCGATTCCCTCGCTGCCTTCTCTCCATCTGCCGGGCAGCAGAGGATTTCGATGGCTGAGGGGCACTCGCCCTTCAGCAGCTGCTTGCCGACACAGGTGCAACGGAAGAAGCTCAACTACGCTAGCGGGCGCTGCCGTTGTGGGCTTCGATGAACAGCCGGCGACGAAGGTGTGGCATGTAGCGCTAGCAGCAACTGGGCAGCCGCCGCAGGATAAGAGGAGCAGTCCACCGTGAAAATCACGGCCTCCTTTGGACCGAACAAACACCAGGCAGAGACGAACGGGAGAGGCAGTTTTTCGGGTGCAGGCGGAATTTGTCGTGACCAAACCATACGCTCAGGTGAGGAAGGAATTGTGAGGTGTAGGGATGGTGAAGTTGCAGGCCATGGAGAGGGACAGCTGCTGGGGCGGCAGGCAGATGCAACTCCGACTTATCCAGGAGGTCGAGCGCCATGAGGCGCACGAGTGGCTCGGTTCCAACTCCCCGTCGAACGCTAGACTGAAAATTCATGAGAAATATTGAAGAACAATGGGCCTTATAAAATCAATATCAATATGGTTGGAGGAAGATCCACCTAGCTAGCTCATACTAGCAATTCCCCATTTGCCTATAACATCGGACACTCTGCAAATGCTGATTACGCCAAAATTTATGAAATATGTGGATCTAACCAACTGTATCAGAGTTCTCAATGATGGTTTCAGTTCTCAGCTGCAAAATATAGCTCCGACTAAATCAACAACGGCAACCACACAATGTTTATATGGGAAAGAAGCTACAAGATCAGAATCCAGTAAGATGCTGAAGGCACTTGCGATCCAGAAAGTCATGGAGGGACGACAACACCGCCGATTCGTTGCCGTAGACAGCAGAATGCAGGGGCTCCAAGCATCAGCTTCTGCATCGTCCCGAGTCGGCTAGCGTTGCTGGTGGAGAGAGGGCGGCGCAGGGAGTCCATCGACGCCCTTGGACCTCGCCGTCGACCAAGGGTCCGTTGTCACCGCACGCGTGAGGTCAGACAACGAGCGGTGATAGCTGACCAAGATTCCCAGATCCTCATACACATGAGACGGGGACATGGAGAACATCCTACCGGTGAATACGGCGAGCGTCCCGCACATATATATGCAAGCCAGATGGAGTTGACTCCGGCGTGACGACAACTTTGACTATTTGAGTGGCAGTTGCACCGGCGAGGCAGCAAGCTCGACAAGCGGTGCATCAATCCTGGGCGGTAGGAGGCAGAAACACACAGGTTTGGTACTTCCCATTTTTAAATTGGCTCAAAAGTTTTCAGTTCAATTTTTGTCTCATTAGGTAGAATTGTGTTGTTAGTCCTGCTTGATACTGGTTCTTGGAGTAGCATCTCTCCATGTTAAGAACGATTTTCTCTATCAAAAGATATTTAATAAAAAACAATTTATTGTAGAAAAAAAGGTTTTTCATATTTTAATTATTTTGAGTTTTAGGCCATCATAATTTCTCGAACCTCGATGAGTGGTGCAATAAAGATAAGAAGAGAGCGATGAAAGAAAGAGGCATGACAGATAGGAGGGTACAACACATCTATGTACCCTCTTACCCATGGGTGTTGGATGCTTGCAGAATGACGATGTTTATGTCCAGGGTGACAACGGACAATGCAGACTATTTGGGATAGATTTACAGTTTGCTCCGTAGCGAAGCACGGGCTTTGTCCTAGTATACCCAAAAAGCATGCATGACCAGAGCTGAACGATCGTGATGATGATTTGCTACACCGAAATGGGAGGACAGTTCTTCTCTTCGTGACTCACACACGACTGAAGGGAAAGTAATGCCAAGTTAGAACGAAGGACGAGCAGATCTGGGAGTAGTTTGTGGAGAAAAAAATACGATTCTACCGCACACTTGATGTCACGTCCACGGGCTCACACCATGCAAACAAAAAAGAAAACCCAGCTCATCATGTGTATGGAACCCGATCTTCCTTGCTTAGAATTTGCACTACTTTCTTCACTTGCTTACAAGTTGTATCAGCAAGCTTTACATTATGTCGCCGAGACCAAGATTAGATCATCTAATGCATGGGAGCGGCAACGCGCCTGCATGTGGACATTAGTGACCAGCCCCGTGACTTGACAGAAGCCATCCAAAATGTGAGCCAACCTCACAAAATCCTCTTTGTAATGCGCAATAATAAAAAAACCCCGCATCGTGACCTCAAAGGCGATGGAGAGCTCCGTTTTCCGTGGCCATCTCGATTAGCTACTCTAAAAGCATCTCTAACAGAGCCGTAAACACGTGAACTGGAAACACCAAGTTCAGTTCACCGAAATCGTGTTTATGAGTCGAAAAATGACTGGTGCAGAACCGAACCTGTAAAGTAAAACTGTAAAACAACATATTCAAAAATATGCCCCTAAAGATACACCTATCAGCTTTTTTCCTTTTTCTTTTTTTCCCTTGGTCTTCTTCTTTTTCCCTGGTTCTAGCCCAACGCCGCGCGGCCCCCAGCCCCGCGCCGCCCCTGCCCGACCCGCCCAGCCCCGCGCCGCACCTGCCTCGACCCGCCCCACCCTGCCCCGCGCCGCCCTGCCCCGCGCCTCGCCCCGCCCCGAGCATGCCCAGCCCTGCGCCACCCCGTCCTGCCAACCCTCTCGCCGCGCCGCCCAGCCCCGTGCCACCCAGCCCCGCGCCACCCACCGCCTCCTGAAGAAGCTGCTGCTCCAGCTCCACCCGCCGCCGACGGTGATCCAACTCCTGCCTCTGTAGCCGGAGCTGCATCTCAACCAAACGACGCGCCTCGTAGACTTCATCCTGACGCTGCGTCTCCTCCTGCTGCAACTTCCCGCATCGTGACCTCTCAGGCGATGGAGAGCTCCGTTTTCCATGGCCATATCGATAAGCTGCTCTAAGGGGTCTATGGCAAGGTCAAATAAGAGCAGTGTAAACGGGTCCCCTTGATAGAGCTCCCTCCCATGCTCAATGGCCCACCCACCTAGCACCCCATTAAGCAACATACGAGAGGAGGTGGTGATAAGCAAAGCCGCAACCCAATTTCGATATCTAGTGGAGAAACCGCACCGTTGCAAAAGGTCAAGAAGGAAATCCCACCACACGGAGTCAAAAGCCTTCTCGATATCAAGCTTCATGACGATGGTGAGGGTTTTTGTTCGGTGCATCCTTCTACTGCAGTTGCGGATGCACAGGAAGTTGCCATGAATTCTTCGAGATTTGGTGAAGGCCCTATGAGACATGGAGATGAGGTTGTTCATGAAAGGTGCAAGTCGTATGAACATCATTTTTTTGCAATAATCTTTGCCATCACGTGGATCAAACTAATTGGACGAAAGTTCGACACATCATCTGCATCATTTTTTTTGGTAAGAGTGCAATGTTTGCGGTATTGAGCCAGCAAAAGTTCTCTGTGTGAAGCTTGGAGAATAGATGAATCACCCTCATAACATCAAACTTGGTAGTTGGCCAACAAGATTTAGAGAAGGCACCCGTAAAGCGATGCATCTAAGGCGGATACTTGGTCATTGGGCATGGATTTGATGGCTGCAGCCACCTCCTTTTGAGAGAAGCTATCATCGATGTTCTCAAAGATCACAAATTAGGAAAAATCAACCGTCTGCGTCCTAGATGATTCCTACAGAAGAACCTCATGGGGCTGAAAATGTAGGGATGTTCCAACTGATAGTTCATTTTACCAAACTGTTAGCTGTAGAGTTGCTACCGGCTACCGCACCAATGTATCATGTGAGATCAGGTCCGCTCTACGGGTGTGATTGTTTTTTAGGCGGCTAAGAACTACCTGCGTTTTAGTTCTCAGGTAGATAATATCATCAAATTACCTGGAAAAAAATGATGTCATCAAATCTTAGTTTCAACTCATGACTAGCACGAATCATAAAGCAAATCTAACTGTCCAGATAATTTTTCTCAATTGCAACTTCATTTGCAACAAAAGAAATCTAGTTGCAACTTCATTTACAACGAAAAAAACTCGGTTACAACTGAATTTGCAACTCATATGCATGAATCACGATGCAAATAAATAGTGTAAAACTTGACTGAGAACGAACTAGTTGGAAACTAACAAATCTCCGCTCTAACCCTAGATGGCGTCCGAGAGATGGCGCGTTAACTGACTTTCGACACTGAAAGTTAGGGAAGCACAGTACATTGAAAGGCTTGAAATCGGGATCCACCGGGTGACGCACGCAGTCCCAATGGAGGACTCGGTACGCAGTACGCACCCTCGTGTGCATTTGAACTCTCATGCCGCGAGATCGAGACGGGGTTGGGACTTCGGGGGTTCCCACTTCGCACACGGCGACGCCGGCATGCATCAGCAACACCGGAACAGCGCCCATCTCGTCCCGGTCAGGCACACGGCACAGCACATCTTGGCACAGCTAGGCTAATTTTCGTTTGCCCTCGAATGTACTCCAAATGACAGAACCAATTCAAGCAAAATATGTGTTCTTCATAATTTAATTACTCAAAGAGTGGGCGCTACTGCGCTTTCACAAACACGGATCAGAAGTTCAGAACTGACACACTGATTTCATGATAGGAGTACATACTACTGCTTACACATGCATCCACGGATCTACGGCCACAACTAAGCTAGCACTGCTAAATCACGATCCACTGGTCAACATTTGCATCATCAATCCACTACTAGCTAGCTACTACATTACTGAACTGTGGTAGCATCAAATCGCTAACCCACACGATCTTGTAACTAGGCTTGCCGGCGTACGATCGTCGATCACCAAATAAACGCCGCGGCGGCAGCAAGTGTGGCGGCGGCAGCACCGGAGACCCTCCAGTCGAGGCCGCGGCTACGCGGTGCAGCTGCGGAGCTATGGTTGTGGTGGTGACGATAGTAGTGGTAGTGGTGGTGGTGGTGGCTCGACCTCTTTGACTGGACGACCATGCCGTCACCTCTCCCGCCACCGTGGCCGAATCCCGCACCACCGTTCCCGACGCGGCAGCTAGCGCCCTGGAGGAGCGCGGCCAGGCAGAGCAGCGCCAGCAGCAGCGCGCACTGATTCCTTGCCCTGGCCCTCATGGTCGATATCGCTCGTCTTCTCCTAGAGAACTGTGGCAAATGCCTAGCTAGCTCCTCCGTCGATCTCGCTCGTCTTCTCCTCCCGGTTCTGGTGTGCTGGTGGATGCGCTGCGCGCCCGCTTATATGATTAACTGAACTAGAGGTGGAGGAAGGACCCGAGAAACTCCATCGGCGTGCTGTTGAGTTTCGCGTCGACGTGCATATATACACGGCTAGCCGAAACCTATTCCAACCCGACTCCAACAACATATATTTTTGCGAACATGATAGGACTTGCACAGCTAACTAACACGAAACCGACTTGGACTAGGACTCACTTCGCCTCGAACTAGCATATCAAGCCAGCAAATCCACACGGCACTAGGTCTAGCAGGCCATATGCATGTGGACATTTTCCTAAATAAAATTACCCAAGTGCTAAAACGTGCTTGGATGCTAATTAGCAGTCCGTGCACTCGTTTCTGGTCCGTCCGATCTACACGATCAAACCACGCGGCGAGTTAAGTTCCGACAAGATCCTGCCTGGCTACCTCCCACACGCCCGAGCCCAACCCCCACCCGCCGCCAAACTGGTTTCTCCGCGCTCCAACATCGACCACGTCTTTCTCCTCCTCTAGCTTGGCCGATGCCTTCTTCAGCGGGAGCAGTGCGGAAGGGCCCTGCAGCTGCGGCAGCTCGACAAGGTACACGGATATGTACGCGGGAGGGCTCCATACCTGCTGCAGCGAAGCTCTGGCAGAGGATGCTCTTGCCCATGGACTGACTCGATGTTAAATTTTGTCCCCCAATTTATCAGATCCCAGATTTACACAGAAGTACATGCGCTTTCCTTGTACACAAAATTAGCAAAATAGTCCAAGAGAAACTAATGTCCTAGGCAACTTTGGTAGATAGATCCCATGATTTTTCAAGATATCGTGAATTGATCCATCTAATAGTACTATCCCACCCGTGTCATGCGCGAACCACTCCTAACGGCGTTCATCGTTGTGTTACCGAGAAAGTTTGTTTGCGTTCCTCCCCCTCGATGACCCCGAGATGAGCCAGATTGGATAGTGCTTGATGATGACAAGTTTCAGCTCCTTAAATTGTATACTCATTATTTGCTAAGTTGTATAACCCTTGTCCTAAGTTCCATAACTCATCTGTGAAGTTGCTTATCGCGATGTCGCAACCCCTTTTCATCTCGTTCAATTCACTACTACCGCCCACATACGTCGAGCTAGATGTCCCACCCTCACTCCCAGTCGTTATGGAGCTTTGACTTGCCACCATTTGGCCTAGCTCCGTAGAGGGTTGGGTACCACAGATCTCAAAGCGACATCCACTTGGGCTTCTTGCACGTCGTGTATTTGTTTCTCCACACATGTGCTAAGTTATATTTTTATCGGTGGTAATGTTGGTTCCACAAATAAGCTAAGTTGTATTTTACACACAATAATTTGTTCTCCCGCACATTTGCTAAGTTATGTTTGTAGACAATACATTGTTGCTTCACACATATAGTAGGTTGCATACCTATTATCTCTAAGTCATATACCCTCTTGTGCTAAGTTATATACCTCATAGTTCACACTTGTAGTAAGTTTCATACTCATTATTATTTAGTGTACCACTAATACTAAGTTGCATATCTATTGTTGCTAACTTATATACACTATTGGTGCAAAGTTGCGTACCCCATAAGTGAAGTTGTCTACCTATACACGAGAATCGTAACAACTTAATTCAAGGAGTGGTCGTATTTATAAGTACATGTATTCCCATGCTAAGTTGTCTACCTCTAGTGCTAAGTTGCATGAGTTGCCTACCGCCATGTCACAACCTCTCTTTATCTTGCTCGATTCACTCTTGTTACCGACATATGCCGAGATAGACCGTCCGCCCACATATCGGCCCTCTCCATTGTCCTATAGATTCCACCTAACCACCATCAGTTTCAAAGTGATATCCCATTCGGCTTCTTGCAACTCGTATATATAGCGTCTCATGTCTTGACTCGTGGGATCGACCACATTCATGTCGATCGTAATGTAATGTGTACCTCGAGGCGACAACTACCATGAAGACAATTTTTTTTTGCTTCGCACATGTGATGGGTTGTATTTTTTATGACGGTATTACAAGGTTCACATATGAGCTAAGTTGTATTTTTGCACACAATTAATTGTTCACAAAATTTCTAATTTGTGGTTATAGCTAATAAATTGTCACTCACACATCTGCTAAGTTGCATACCCACTGTTTCTAAGTTGTATATCCACTATTATTAAGTTGCATACCAACTCTTGTTAAGTTGCATACACACTCTTGCTAAGCTGTTACCAATTATGATTAAGTTAAATCTGTTATCCAACATAGCTTTACCACTTCTAAGTTGTCTTCTATGGCGCCGAAGTTGTATACAATTTGGTTATGAAGTTGTATTTTCGCTGCTAATAACTTGTCTGGTTACCACCATAATAAAAACTATGGTGGACAACTAGTGGTACAATGTTGCAAATCTCATTATGAAGTATCTTACAAATTAAGTTGGCTGTACAATATATATACAAAAAGATAGTGTAATCATCTCTTTGTACCAAGTTGCTTTTGCTAAAACACTAAAGTTGATTTTTCACAACAACAAAGTTGCTTTTTAAAAAAAATTTGTCGAAACATATACAAATGGGATCTAGTTTCGAAGATCTCATCACGAGAAGCCTAACGGTGAAAACGGAATGCAATTCCGATACACAGTATAAGAGTTGTGACTTTTTTATTTCTCTCCATATGAAATTAAATGCACGTGCTGTTTTTTGGGTGATTCACGTGGGTTTTTCTCAACTTTCCATTTTTAGATATAAAGGTATTTTGTTTTACAGGGTGAGTGCTTAGATGGACAAACAAGTATCCGGATGCTAGCTAGCCACGTCCTAAAATTAAAACCCTAATTAACTCAACATTAACTCTAAAAATCTTCTCCTAATTTTGACTCGGTCGTCCTCTTGTGCTCCTTTCAATCTTTGCTCCCGCGGCTTCACATCACTTCTTCTTCATCTTCAGCGTCATGTCCGTACACTTAGAAACACACAGTACACCTCCTTAGCTCTGCTATGTTGTGCCACCGCCATTGATGGGGTCTCCCGCACTCGGTTCGCACATATGTGTCAGCGCTATTGTGGTTCCGACACTCGGTTCGCACCATAGTCCTCTACTCTTCATGTACTTGCCTACAATAGTCTACTTTCTACTGCCGCACATCTCCTTGCTTTACGATAGTTTTTCCTACCACCGTCCGCCTTCTCCATCGCATCGAACCCATGCTGACCACAACCAGAACACTCCACGAGGACATAGACACAACTTACGAAACAACGTGCACACTCCAAACACTTGACACGTTTCAACTTATCTCCACGGAGACAACCATTTGAACACAACAACGACTTACATAGACGACGACGCTGACTCGGCATGCAAACTTGCACGCCCATGACTCCTTGCCTCATCTTACTCCCTTGAAGACAAACTTGACAGGACTCCCGGCTCCGGCTCTTCCATGAATGATCATCCACACCGGCCTCCTGCTCTTTGCCAGCAACAACTTCCCGTCGTCTCCTTCGTGTCGCTCCACCCAACCGCGAGGCGCTAGTATGGGTTGCCTCCGGGGTAAGGGTGGATTCAAATCTTGAACCTCATGACTAGTCTAGTAAGCCATGCACGTGGACTCTTTCCTAAATCAAACTAAAACACTAATAATTAGGTGAAGAAATCCCCGTATCGTAGTTTCTTGAATCCGAGAAAAATACTTCAAACTACGGTATGTTAGAATGTAATGACCAACCCTCTTTCTTAGTTGAGACTTTTGGTTTAATTGGCTAGAGCAACAATCTTTCATGATATCATAGACAAGAGGTCTCAAGTTCAAAGTTCAAGACCCTGCTCATGCAATATTAAAAACAAAAGAAAAAAAAGATTCTACGGCCTGCATCGAACCCACACTAAGAACTAAAATAACCTAGACGTGAGGGGAGTGTTTAATATAAATACACTGCTTAGTCGCTTTCCATCAGTTCGGACTTTTGGTTCAATTGGCTAGTGCAGCAATCTTTCGGGTTCCAATATTTTCCAATATGGTATCAGAGCGGTTAGCCTCACGGCGCCGATCCTAGTCCACCCACCACTTATGCATCTCGCCGCCCCCGGGGAGATCTCTCCTTGGCGGTGCGGCACCCGATTTTGATCAAACGATCAGATCGGTTCTTTAGACTAGATTAGATCGAAATTTTCGAATACCCAATTTTCCCAATTCCTAGGTTAGATCTAATTAGCCAAATAAATTCCCAATTTTCTCAATTCTTAGTTTGGACGTGACGAGTGAATTGGTTAGGTGCATACAACTTGAAACCTGAGGACGAGGGTTCAATACCCAACAAAAGCAATAAAAAAAAAGAATATTGCGACCTGCCCCCATTCCCGCTGCACATGTCAAGACTCTTATATCAACCATATAAAAACAAATGAGAACATGAAATAACACTGCATCAACATGTTATCATATAATCAAAACGTCAACTGTAAATCACGAGTAACATTCGCTAGTCGGTTGCATCCAGTAGCAAAATCCTCTCACTTCTTTATCGGCTGTGGGTAAGACCACATCTAGATTCAATGTGTAGCCAGTGGAGCCTGCATAAATGCAATTTAATTACTGTCATTGTTATAGATATGATCATTTGGTATGCTCCATATAGCCTAATGTAAATCACGTACACCAATTTGGATTTGCGCTTTATCTTTCTTTGCGTCCCCCACTAACCAATTTTTCAAACACATTTGTGTTGTTAATATGGGGAATTATATTGAAAGGCATATGTACAATACACCACAACACTTTTGCTAAAGGACATGATATATTAAAAAAAAGACCTTGATTGAAAGAGTTTTAATCTTTCTCTTACCCGTTTAGGTATTTCGGAAGGTATAGCATGGACATTGGAAGGCTAGTCAAAATTGAATTAATTAGCACCAGCCGATCCCATATGAGAGTAATTTGACAAGTATTTTGCCCACCTTACTTGAACAATCACGTATATACATGTTAATTTGTACCTATCTATTTAGCAAAACAAAAATGGCTACATTGGTAGCTAGACAACTCAAGTATTTTCACTGACGACCACGGATGTGGCTTTTGTGAAGTTGAGGCACCTTTTTGTTTTGTAAAGTTTATGTTAAGAAATTTTGTTTTTAGTTATCTTTGTGTTTTTCATTGCAGTTTTGTTTTGGTGTACTACTAGAAAAATATTCGGACATACTTTTATGGACGGGGGGAGTAACTACTAGCTAGTTGCCTTCGCACACGCTGGCACGTACAGTAACATGCATCAGCATCAGCGCCCGTCTCGTCCCAGCCGGGCAGAGAGCACAGCTCAAAGGTGTTCATCGTTAAATTACAGAACAACGGACGCTACTGAAACACGGACCAAGTAGTGTCACACTTTTTTGCGTCTACAAGTAGTGTCACACTGATTTCGTGATAAGAAATATTTACACATGCACATGCATCCACAGATCACCTACAGCAGAACTAGCACCGCCAAATCACGATCCACTCGTCAGCATTTGCATCCCCAATCCACTACTAACTGCTACTAGACGGACAGTACTAAATCGCTAGTCCACTCGATCCAAACTTGCAGGCGTACGATCGTCCATCAGCGCTAGCGCCGCGGCAGTAAAGGTGGCGGCGGCACCGGAGACCCTCCAGTTGAGTCCACGGCCACGCAGTTCAGCGGCGCTGAGCGGACGACGGCACCGGCGATGAAGGGAAGGGCGGAGCGGCCTCCACTCTCGCCACTGCGGCTGAAGCCTCCACCGCCCCTTCCGCCCACGCCCTGGAGGTGCGTGGCGAGGCAGAGCAGCACCAGCAGCAGCGCCCAGAACGTCTTCGGCTTGGCCCTCATGGTCGCCTCCCCTAACTAAATTGGACGGGCAAATGGCAGCGGGCACCGGGCAATGCCTAGCTAGCTCCAAGCTCCTCGATCTCTCTCGATCGTCTTCTCCTCTGGGCGTTGGCGTGGTGGTAGACTGGTACATGCGCTGCGCGCCGTGCCTGCTTATATGATCGATGATACTGAATGGAGAGGTACAGGACGAAGGAGCCAAGGAAACTCCATCGGCGTGCTGCTCCGCGTTGGCAGAGTGGAGTGAGTTTCTCGCCATTGGGGCCATTGCCTTGTTCGTGCTACCACTGCTGCTAGATGTGTGAGTGTCAAGTTATCAACGCGTACACACGTCTGCCTTGGCCGGAAGAGGCAAAGAGTACGTACGGGCGTGGCCGCGCTCGTCGGGCTGATATTTCGGAGGCATCCGCATCGTAAACCTCTCGACGCGTAATGTGAAGATTCCTAGGTCCTGCGTATCAAGGATTCAAGAAAAGATCAAAACGTCCAGGCCACCGTGGATTCTTTTTCACGGCACTGCAGCGAAAAGAGAATAGGAAGATCGTTGAGAATGGCGGAGTAGCTAGCTCTTTAGTAGGGACGGTGAGGTTCACGCAAATAGGGGCACCCTACATTGCTCATTTTCCTTTTTCTTTTCTTTGCCCACTTCAAAAGGTCCTGCTCCGTCGATCCGCATTCTAAAGCTCCGCAATCTGGTAAACGAAGCTCGACAATGCAGCAGAGAGGCGTCACCGACTCCCTCGCACACTGACCGAACGCCCGCCCGCCCCTATAAGACTAGCCACAATGGGAGTATCATAAGTAGTATCATGCATGTCATGTTGGCAAAAATCTGATGTGGCATATCAATTAATGAGGTGAGAGATGAGAGTGGTATCATGATATGATACAATATCATAGCACGTAAAACTAGAAAACTTAATGGCAAACACATCATGTACACACATTTGCATTGAGATTCTACAAAACATTAAATATAATGATACTATGATACTATCTTATGATACTATGCATTGTGGGGGTAGTATCATAAACTAGTATCATGTGCATGATACTAGTGTATGATACTTCCCATTGTGACTAGTCTAACCAGGGCCTAGCGCGGTGTTGGAATCAATGATACGACAATAATAACCATAAGTGCAACCGTCCTAAGTCCTCAATATATTTCTCAATATAAAGTTGTAATTTATAAACCCATCTATCTTTGCCAGGTGCTTTACAAGATTATTTCAGCGAATGCTATTGCATATAAAATGAGAGGTTTTTTGGATGAAGTTTTTGGAGATCTAGCAAAGTGCTTTTGTGTGTGCTAGTGTCCTACGAAAGTGTCCACGTTGAAATCAAGAAGTACAAAAAACCATATTGTGCAGTGAAACGTGAGATGATAAAAACATACGATAGACTGGAATGTCACTATCGAGAATCAATGTTGTTGAGGCTAGGCTTTGATGGGGACATTGTGTGTCTGATCATGAAGTGTCTCTTTGGTCAGATGTGCACTTAGAGTGAATGGAGTATATTGTTTCCCTTTTTTTGCCCTCCATAGGGTTGATACAAGGTGAACCAATATCGCTTTATTTATTTCTAATATATCATCAGGTTTACATCTTTGTTAAATAATTATGAGGTTTATGTGGACCCATGAATAAGAGTGAGTGTTCGGTCACCATGGGTTAATCACTTGCTTTCACCAATGATATTCTTATATTTTTGAGTGCAATTTTACCAAGTGCCCAAAGAACCAATGAAATATGGACAAAACAACATGTCAACGCCAAATGCAAGCCTTATTGTGTGGTGGATTGTTTTCCTTTCTAGCATGCATGCATGGGATAACAACATTGGGAATCTCCGAATTTTAGAATTAAAACCTTTTATCTTTCGAACCGCTGACTCAATTAATGATCTTTTCACTTGCTTTAGTCGCAAATGAAATCTTTCATATTAGACTCCATGTTCTTAGATTGTTTTATCATACTATTAGACTATTTAATACGTAGTTACCATATTATAATAGATTGGTTGATAGGCCCATATATGCTAGTATGCACCAATTCAAAGCTACACAATATTAGTTTGTGTAGAATGATACCATGTCTTAGGTCTTAGACACACCAGAACACCAACTGTTTAATTGTACATATCATTGCAATATCTAAAAATATATCCATTAATCAAGTAAAGTTATCGTGGTTACTATTTAGTACTAATTTGTCAATGCGAATACCTTAGTCTGGCAACTTCTGCCACGAAAAAATCACCGAAACACAGATCTCTAATCGGAATAGTAGTTTAGAAGATAAATCCTTTTTATTTTTTGAATTATCAACTAATGTGGTGATGTCAACATGAGGTGGCATATTCCTTAATGCATGTATGTGCTCTCTATAGGGAAAGAAGACCTTAAAACACGGTGATGCATGCACAAGGCAACCACCTCTAGATATATTTTTTTCCCAATATTGAGCATATATGTTGATTGCTCCGGGTACGTAGAAGATTAATAGCGATAAAAACTCAATATATTTCATTTCAGCATGAATGCTTTGCGGCCTCTTAAAGAGAGCATTAAGTCCTTATTGGTAGTACAGTGGGAGCTTTCACCAGGCGGTATTTGGGTCTACCTAGAAAAGTAGACAAAATCACTAGTGGTGCTTTTGGTCACATCAGAGAAAGCTAAAGGTTCATACGCATGCATGGTCTAAAAATCTTATGTATGTGCATATGAGGAAAAGTTATTCAAGTCTCTCATTGAAGCAATCATGGCCTTTTGTATGAATTGTTTCCGATTAACAAAGAAATTTTGCAAGAGTTCGATGTTAGCTAGGTATGGCGGTGGAGGACACGAGGGCAACAAAGCTCACCCGGTTGTGCCAAGGGTAGTCGAGATAGGGAGCTAAGAGTGACAGGGTTTCCTGCCTAGATGGCCACGGAGATTAATTTTCTAGTTTCTTAAGTGTTAAAATGCAAAGTTCAGCGACGTACCAACCGACCATCATCACTCTCAATTTAGTACTCCCTACGATACATAATAAGTGTCGTTGGTGTAGTACAACTTTGTCTTGGAGTCGTAATAAATTAGTGACACTTATTATGAATCAGAGAGAATAGTAGAGGCATGTGTTGAATTTTTAGAAAGTATTTCTGAAGTAAGATTTTTTTAGTTTTAGTGAAATAACAAGATTTCATTACACCTTTCATTCATTTGATGACTGTAACTACAACGGGCTAAATCCAACCCAAAGTATATATTAACCGCCAAAGTGGGCAGTGGGAGGTCATTACAATGAGTAAAAAGCTAGAAGGAAAGAGGCTAACAACGTTGTGTTACACTGATGAACAGTGTTCATAAGACACACCACGTACAGTACCTCTCTCGTTTTGGTTGTACGCACAAGGCCACACCGACTTGGCCGTTTCCTGAGCTAGGTTCATTAATTGCGGTTCCCGTCAAATGTAGTACTCCCTCGGATCCATATGAATTTTCTTTAATATGTACCTGCAAAAAAATCTTTAATATAAATGTTTCTAGACATATTTTAGTTCTAGATATATCCATACTAGCAACAAGTAATATGAATAGGAGAGAGTAACTCTAGATGAAAGAACTAATTCGAGCACAAATATATATTGCTTATGTTGGACATGCATGCAGAGATCCACACACCTAAACTAGCAAAGCTAAAACACGATCCACCCACTGGTCAACATTTGCATCACCAATCCACCAGTACGAGCTAGCTAACTACTGAGCAGCACTAGATCGCTAATCCACGTGATCTTGTACCTAGGCTTGCATGCAGGCGTACGATCGTCGATCACCAAATGAGCGCCGCGGCAAGGGTGGCGGTGGCGCCGGAGACCACCCTCCAGCTGGGACCGTGGCCACGCGGTTCAGCCGCGGAGGTGTGGTTGTGGTGGTAGTCGTCGTCGTCGTCGGGGTGGTCGTCGTCGTATGGCGGCGGCGCGACCTCTTTGACCGGACGACCACGCCGATGCCTCTCCCGCCGCGGCCGGAGCCCTCGTCACCCTTCTCGCCCTGGAGGTGCGCGGCCAGGCAGAGCACCAGTACCAGCAGCAGCGCGCACAGCTTCCTCGCCTTGCCCCTCATGGTCGCCTCCGCCCTCCGGCCGCTAGCTAAATCGGCTAGCTTGGCGAACTGTGACGCCTGCCTAGCTCCTCGATCGGTTGAGCTCGCTCGCTCGGCCTTCTTCTCCTCTCAGTACTGTTGGAGTGTTGGTGTGGGTGTGGTCGAAGGAAGCGCCGTGCGCGCTTATATAATGAACTGAACTGAACTGAACGGAGAGGGTGGAGGAAGGGGCCGAGAGAAGCTTCGTGGATGTGCTGCTGCCTTTGGAAGAGTGGGGCAGGTCGATCGGGTGTGGGGTGAATTTCTCGCGCGCCATTGCCTTTGTTCGTGCTTGCTGCTAGGTGCTTCGCCATTGCCTTTGTTCGTGCTAGCTGCTAGTGCTAGGTGCTTGTGAGTATCAACGCGCGCGTACACACAGACTCAGATATGTCTTGGGCTCTTGGCCGGAAGAGGCAAAGAGTATGTGGCTATTTTCTGTGGCGTGGCTCGCGGGTCAGGCATATTTTGCACCCGAGCATCCGTACTACAGTATAACCTTTTGAAGCGTAATGTGAACAGGAAAAAAGAAGATCGTTGAGCTAGCTCTTTAGTAGGGACGGTGAGATTCGCGCAAGTACGCAAGTACGTAGCTAGGGGGCACGTACAGTAGGTACGTACCGTGCTCGATCATCTTCCATTACTTTCCTGCAAGTTCGGAAAACCTTGCTCCGTCAACCCACGTCCCAAGTCTGAACCGTGATGTGGTACATAAGCTAGCACACTGACCAAACACAACCCGGCCGTCCCGAACTATCTAGCTAGCGAGGTGATGCTTGGAACACTCAACGCAGGACCCCTTCTTGATTCCGACTACTAGTGCTTATAGACATTCAAATCCGGATCAACCGTAAAAAAATATGCATCGTTAGGAGGCATACCCGTACATAGGGTTGTATGCGTCGTATTTGTACATATCGATCAACAACAAAAGAATATCAGAAACCCAATTCACACATGCTTACACTAGGATTATTCAGCCCTGGTCAGATGACCCTTCTCTACGCGAACCAGGCAGCGGCAAGGACCGGGGCAACGACGACCGCTCCCACGTTCCAGGCGCGGCCCCGGCCACCGGCGGAGTAGTCGTCGCCGACTCCGAAGCTCGTCTGGTAATTGCGCGGGACGTGGCTGAACCCGCTCCCATGGTAGGCGCCGCCACCACAAGAAACGCCAGGGCCTCCGCAGGGGCGGCCCGGGAAAGTGGTAGTGGGCTCGTGATTGAATCCGAGGACGCCGCCGTGGCCGCGGCTGAAGGTCGCCGCGACGGCGAGGAGGAGCAGCAGCAGCACGCAGAGGCGCCGCGTCGAGCGCGCCATGTCGATCGCTGAGAGTTCGCACGTACAGCTACGGCTTGCTGAAACTTGGTGATTGGTATATCTAACGGTTTGCTCCGACGGCTATCGATCGATCGGCGCGGTGTGGCGCTGGTACTTGTAGTGCAGGTGCGCGCCGGGGCACACGTACGCGCGGCTCGCCGAAGGCGAACGGTGCTCGGATTTGGTGCACGGTCAGGTTTCGGAACCGGTGTAGAACTCTGTCGCGGATTCAGTGTTTAGTTGATCACGGAGCTTCGACACCCAGAAGACCAAGTAGCAGCAACGACTTCCGTCACGGGGCCAGCCAAATAAAGGGAAAGTACACCTTGGACCCGTCTCACTCAAAACAACTCTCGTTCAATTTTTGGAGGATACGATCTGTTTTATTTTGGGACGGTGCTGAGAATCCTTCGGAGGCTCCGAACTTTCGAGCCTCCGACTTCCCTGCTTGACACGTGTCCAAAATAAACAACAGAGAAAAAAATCCCCCGTCCTCATCCCCCATCTCCAACTACCCTGCACCCTGGACATCGACGCCGCCCCCGTTTAGAGCTCCACCTCCCGTCCCCGTCGCCGGAGAAGACGGCGACGCCGAAGAAGACCTTGTCGCCGGAGAAGATCACGTCGCCGGATTCCCTTGCAGCATCCCGGCCTCCGACTTGCAGCACCGTGAACCACGACGGCGCCGGTCGCAGCACCAGTGACCGCCGCCGGCGATAGTCGTAGCACCACTGGTCGTCGCCGGCGCCACCCCAATATCTAGAAGTAGCGCTTGAAGCACTGCTGCTGGTGCCTCGCCCCGGCGCCCGCCGATGGCAGCTCCCGCGGAAGGCGCTTGCAGCACCGGCGGTGGTGTATTGCAGCTTGGGCGCCCGCCGATGGAAGCTCTAGTGGAAGGAAGTTGCAGCACCGACGGTGTTGGCTCGACCATGGCAGCACCGGCGGTGGTACATTGCAGCTCCGGCGGCGGGGCTGGCAGCTCGGCCGTCAAGCATTTGCAGCACCGGCGATAGGGGATTGAAGCTGCGGCCCGCGTCCGTTGCAGCTTCGGCGGCTGGCAGCTCGGACAACGGAGGATTGCAGCTAGGGAGGCGGGCATTTGTAGCACCGGCGGTGGGGAATTGAAGCTCTGGATCCTTACCTTTGCAGCAAGGGCGGCGGGGTAAAAACATCGCTGGCAGGAGTACCGCCTGCTCCTCTCAGCTCCAGCATACACCGGTGGCAGCACTGGTGACCGCCGTATGAAGCTCCCTCTCCCTTGTTTTGTAGCATTGCCGCCCGCCGCATGCCAACCTCCTCTCGAGCTTCGCCGCCCCTCGCATCGCGGCATCTGCGACGGCATGTAGAGCCCCCCCAATTCCTTTGCAGCTCTGCCCGCCTCCGTCACCCTCCTTTGTAGCAGCACGCATCCGCTACCTTGCAGCACGGTGGCGGGGAGCCCTCAAATTCGCCGCCGCGTATGCACCGCTCGATTGGCCACCCCCCTGGTGTCGTCCTCGGACCCGGCGAGCGGAGGCGCACCCACTGCTGCGAGTGGTCAGCGTCGTGGGGGTACCGGTAGGTGGCGCGGCGGCCGGAGATCTAGGCGGAGGAAGAAAATTGGTGGCTGCCGTAGTGAAGGGCGGCGGGGATCGGTGGCCCCCGGAGCTGGGAGGTTCACTGCAGAATGGGAAGGAGGTGGGGAGTGGTCGCTGGTTTTCTCTCTCTGTTCTGGCGAAGACGAAGACACGAGGATGAGGATGAATTGTCGGTGGCTCGGTGCGGTTGCAGGCCCACATGGGACGCGTGTCAATTGGGAAGCCCACGCGATGGACACGATCGGACGACGCCCGACCCGGAGGCTGCGTTGCTTGCAGCCTCCGAAGGAAACGAAGCTTTTTCCTTTATTTTTTCCTATATATATGCCAGCCGTGTAGTTTTGTACATGTGAGATGTATACACGATTTTTTTCTCGGAAAAATCCTTTATTTTCGTGTGACACAATCAACAAAATCCCGCTAATTGTGATCCTGCATTATTTTTCCATTTGTGCATTTTACAAATCCCGCTAATTCAAAAAGGCCTACTTGGTAGGGTTTCTATACAATAGTTTATTTGCAAACCATTTGCAACAATGACACCATGGGACACGCCATCATCAGCATTGGCATTTGCGCCGCGGTCTTTGCGGTGTTGCCAGAGGGTGGAGAATGTCAAGATAAACAAGATTGGAAGACTAGAAGCTATATTGATCACTCAAGTCGAGTTTGAGACCGCTAAGTAATGGTGGAGATGGGGCCCTTGGTTGCGACAAAAACAATGCTACACGGGCTGTTATGTGAACATGATAATGTTCCCGTCTAAACTACACATGCTTGTGAGCCTAGTGGTTGGTGATTTACAGCAATGGCCTTGGCTAGGGGCGAACTTTATTTATGGTGGTGCTACTCAAGCGCAAGTCTCAATTTCCAAGGTAGAATCCTAAATCTGACCTATATCTTTACTATTAAACGGCAATGGGTCGTACATCGTACTTCGTGCATTTTGTATTGAGCCCCTCAAGAGCAGAAATATTAATCCGCAGTCCAATAGTTCTTATCCACTCGCCTCCACCTGATCCTCCGCCTCCTCTCTCCTCTGAGCGGCGGTGACAGATGGGCGACGCATTGGCGAAGCCCCGAGGCAGCCGGCCATCCGGTGATCGGCCTGTTCGTGGCACGGACGGTGGCCGCGTGCCCAGGGATGGAACCAGGAAGGAAGTATAAGGGGGGGCAGAACTAGCTAAAATCACACAAATAAGGAGTTGTCATGGCTTGTGTTCAAATAAAAATCATGAGCATGGGAGGGGGGGGGGGGGCGCACGCCCCCCATCCCCCCTTGTCTCCATCCTTGCGCGTGCCGACGGGAGACTGCGAGAGATACAGAAGCTTCCGGCGGTAAGCTGCGACCTGCGAGGCAACCACCCACCCGACGACAGGGCTATTCATGTTGCAGCGTCCCAGCGCAGCTGCTGGAGCCTGGCAGCAATGCCAATCACTTTCTTGTTGAATGCATCGTCTCAAGAGTTCGGACTTTCTCCAGGATAAAATCCTAAGATATATTCATCAAGTAACAATGATGATTGCGCATTGTTCCTTTCATATAGGCGTCACATTTGGATTTCCCTGTGTGAGTCTCAATGCGGATATGGACCATCTCAGGGCGACGGGATAAAAAAAACTCAAAAACTTTGATTTAGCAAAAACCATATTATTGCACCATTTTTCTTGTTTGCAATTAGGAGATAAACGTTGATAATATAATGTGAAGATTTTTAAAATAGTCGGCTTTTATAACTGTCAAAGCAGGGGAAAAAGAGAATAAAACGATGGAGATGAAGTTTCCGCAGAAATAAGAATTGAGAAAAGCATTTTCACGTCGACGCCGATGGGAATGTGACTTGCTCAACTCCGGAACAAAACCCAAAAAAAAAGAAAAACAAATCTAGCTGTTTTTTATTACAGTAGGTAATTTTCGCTGCTTCTTGTCCAAGTCAGCCAGCGCCGGGCCGTGTCCAAGTTCCAAAAGCCCACACGCAGCCACGCCCAACTTCGGACTCATCACACACCGCCTCTCGCCGTCTCGCCGCCACCGCGCTCCGCAGCCGCGCTCGCTTCCCCGCCGTCGCCGCTCGCTCTCCTCTCCCCGCCGTTGCCGCTCGCTCTCCTCTCCTCCCCCCGCGCTCGCTTTCCACTCCGCCTCCGACGGAACCGCATTCCCGGACCTAGGGGTAAGGGGAGGCGGGTAGCCGCCGTGCAGAGGAGCGGGGGAGGCGAGCGAGCGACCGAAATGGACGAGGAGGAGGTGGAGCAGGACGAGGAGGAGGTTGCCGAGACGGGGATCGATTCCCAGGTGCGTATCGGCTCGATCATCCCGAGAGTTCCCCGCTTCCATCGCGTTATGTCGAGTGCTCTATTCTCGCCGAGAGAAGTGAAAACCCCGCAGCGCCTGACCGAATCGCGCTGCGGTAACCCCAATTTCGTGCAATGCCGTGCCCTAATCTGGAGTGTAGTCGGAGTCAATTGTGGTTTTCGCTCACGGCACTTCCCAAACCTGTATGCTTGTAGCGTCGATCTCCATCGCATAACTGCTTTTGATCTGATGGCCAGTGCTCTGATTTGGTTTATCTAATTTTGGTACGAGGACACTTGTACCCACGCAGTTTGTAGTGTTATTTTAATAGAACATGCCTTTTAGCTTAGCAATTGTTTTCAGGACTCAAGGTACGGAGCGTATTGGTAATTTGAGATGATTGTCGCTTTGCGGCCTTACCCTACAGATATGGCTTGTTTGCGTGTTGCAGGCCTCATTGGCTTACACAATATTATGTCCATTTGAGTAGAGCTTTATAGTAGAACAATAGATTAAGGAATGATGGAACACTCACCAGACGAATCGATCACGATGAATGTTTGCTGTGCAACTATTTCAGTTCAGAACCTGTTTTGAAATTGCATGCATGTTGTGGACACTAGAAAGCTATTCTGCTGCAAGGTTGCCTGCTACTTAGATCAATTGTGGAAGCAGAGCCTATGAAGGTTGAGGGATAATCATATTGTGATAGGATGAAGTATGCTGCTTCATTACTGGGAATCCTTCTTCTGCATTTGATGGGGTTTAGACGCAGTTTTTGTATTCGATAGGATAACTTTTTTCAACAAAGCTAAAGGGGACCTTGATATTACTTTAGAGTTTAGATTGCAAACTTCTTTGTTACTTCTTATGTGACTTACTCCCACCAATCTGAGCCTCATTTGGGAAATGCCCTAAAGTGTCTGACTTGATTGGATCAGTCTCTCAAGCAGGTGGAGTTGTGCATTCGTGTAATAGAAAAACTCCTATGTTACGTGTTATTTGGCAATGTTTTTTCTGAGTGTTGAAGTGCTTCTGCACATCTGAGAACTGAATAAAAAGCTAAGCACAGAGGAAAAAGGATAACAAATGATTGTTCGACTAGACCAATTTAGAGTGAATCAGTTAAACAGTGCAACTGACGGAACCATATTTCTTTACTGTAAAGCAATTCAGAGTGTGGTGTGTCCACCTCTGAAGTTCTTAGTACTGCCTTTTTAAAGCTTATTTTCAGATTTTTCAAGGATAAGGCATCAAGATTTCAGTATAAGTAATATTGCTACATTGAAGCATCATTTTTTTTTAGAAAAGAATGGCATAATTCCAAAATTTGTTAGGGGCCTACCTTTTGTCTTGATATGCATGCACTGCAAAGAATGGAAGGCTTTGGATGGCTTACTTTGGAGTTTCTGTTACTTTGTTCTTACTTTAGTAGACTGTTTCATGAATTCATATGTAGCCTGAAATGTAGTTTCTGTTTCACACTCAATGATCTGGCGGATATGATTCTATCTGTGTATGATGCTTCAATAACTTCTCATAAAATTATTCACACATTCTTGCTATACAATGTACTTACTGATATTCATCTGATTGTATTGTAGGTCCATATGGCTTGTGTAATGCAAGGACGTAGGTAAACTTTAGATGTATATTTAATATATTTCGATTGTTTTCGTCATTTTGTGAGCAAGCTTCTTTTTTCGAGAAAACGCAAAAGCTTTCCGTTTCAATTCATTGATAGAAAGAGTTTGGGACAGCCTAGAGAGGCAACACCTGGGTACAACACGATACTCTACACATTAGGCCGGGGGGAGCAGCACTGCTAGACCCGAACCGTGAACTTGACCCCAGCGATAGGTATACTAGCCGGGAAGCAGATCCAGGAGAGGACCTTGTGCCAGGTGATCCGAGAATAGGGGCAACTGACAAGGATGGTGCTTCTTTAGGATAGTTTATGTGGCAAGTAAACATTTATCTTGTTTACCATTGCACCAAAATTTTAAATGCTAAAATTTCACGGTGTGCGGCAAGCTTCTTTAGGATAGTTTCTGTGGAAGTAAACTTTTCTCTTGTTTACCATTGCACCAAAATTTAAATGCTAAAATTTTATTTTGTCGATTAGTAGCACATCAATGTATTTGTTGGATCAGTAGAAGATACAGCATGAGCCAACTGGTTATAATCCCTGTCACTTTCATGTGATATCAGGGTTGGAGTGGCATACTATGATTCAAATACGCGCCAGCTTTTTGTATTGGAAATCTGGGAAGACAGCACCGAGGGATTTCCTCTAATTGACCTTGGTATGTTGTTAACGTCAATACTATGGTACTGTTTATATCTTTTGAACCAAAGTTCCAGGTTACATACCATGTATACTATTTATTAATATGGAAAAATTGTTTTGGTAGCAAGGTTTTCAACATTTCCACTGTGAAGTAATTTCAACATGTAGAATAGTAAACAAACATAATTGCATATCTGAATCCCTGTATTGCTTGATTTTGGATCAGTGAAATGTCAAGCAAAACCAAGCACCATATATGCAAGTACAAAGACGGAAGAAGAACTTTTGTCGGCTTTACAACGAAATGGTTTTGACCCCATTCACTTCTTCAGTTTATATCTTAAGCTCTGTTTTTGATGGTTTTGCATGGAATCACACAGATAATAATGATGAGGCCCCTGTTGTGAAGCTCATGAAAAGCTCGATATTCAGCTATGAGCAAGCCTGGCACAGGTTAGTAGCTCTCTATACTGTTTACCTGATCGCTAGACCAGGAATTCCTTGAATGCATTGAAAACTATGGTTGCTGCACCTTACGATATGATGTGCATGAATATCTTAAGGATTAGTCAAATTGGGTGATACCTATCTGCTTAATTATTGGATATGTTGTTTCAACTGCTATTTGCTCCTTCTTGAATATGTACGTTAATCAAATAAATTTACCAAAAGATTCAGTCAAAACTTGAGTATGGTTTAGCAATAGTATACAATGATGAGGGCTTTTCAACAGAATTGTTTTGTCAGTGAAAAATCTGTTAGCTGAATAACTGCAGTTGAATGATTTTTTTGTTTCGACGTTGTAGAAGGCTGAGAAACTCATCCATGGAGGTGCTTCATAACTTATGATATGAATGACGAACTTCTTTGGTTAAAAACCTGACAATCTTTTCTGCAATTGGAAATCTATTATCAGTGACTGGAAAGTTCGTCGCAATTGGGCCAACTCTTTCTCCATCTCATGCATTTCCCAATTATTCAAGCTGATGAACTGATGCTAAATTTTCTTTGTATTGCATGTCTAAATTACAGATTAATATACTTGAGAGTTGCAGCAATGGATGATGGGTTAAGTGTAAAAGAGAGGATTTGCTTTGTAAGCGATCCAAACGAGAACCTTGCCACTACTGTTTTCTACCTATATGTTTCACTTCTCAATAGGTTTAAAAAAGGCCAGTTTATGCCTTGATAAACTCTTGCTCATCGTGGTGTTCAAGACATTTATTTTTGTTCTATTATTGTTTCATTCATTCTATATTGCCTGGTCACTTTTCTTTTTAACAGTATCGGTGAAAGTTATATGCTTAGCGTTCTGAATGGGGGCATTGTCAACAATTCCGCTCTATTTTTAGTATCTTGTTTGGTGATTGTAGAGCCATTTTTTGTACCCAACATTACTGTGTACCATCTTGTTTGGTAATTTTGTGCCCTCAAAATGAAGCAGGTTCCTTGGATCTCGCAAATTCTTTGTATAGATAGAAGTTAACTTTTGTCTTCTTGTAACTTATGGAATTTACTTTTATAACATTTTTAGTTATTTTATGGAACTTTGCAAACCGGACATGCTTATTTTCTTACAAAACCTGTAATATATAATTAGGATCCTCATATGGATACGTATCCGATTCTTTTGTGTTCCTTTTTAAACTGATTCCCTTCAGTATATCCTGTAGTTACTTGGTTTTTGACCTTTCTCTTGGCTCTCAAATCTTGTTAAATCATTTTGTCAATGCACAGTAAAATCATTTTATGTTCTACTTGCAGCTTAATTCCATGATGGATCTTGGAAGTGATGTTCAAGTTCGTGCGGCTGGAGGTCTTCTTGCTATATTAGACAATGAGAGGCTTCTTGATACACTTGAGCAAATGGAAGGCGGAGCATCCATTGCGATTGATTCTGTGGCACAGATATCATTTTATCCTTCAATCTGTGATTTTATTAGACGACCTTAACATGATGTTGCGGTGAATTTTAAATTTCATCTTCCACCATGATACCTTATTTCAGGCCCAATATATTTTTTGGTTCATACTGTAAGCAACATAAACAATTTATGTAGCTTCACTGTCACGGTGGAAGCAACTTAGCAATTTATGTAGCTGCGCTGTAGAGTAACTTTATGTCATAAATAGTGACAATTCTTTATATGGTTAGTTTGGCACTGTGTACCTTGACATGCATCACAGAGACAGATACCTGAAACTTGATGCAGCTGCTCATGAGGCACTACAGATTTTTCAAGTAGATAAGCACCCCAGTTACATGGGAATAGGAAGAGCCAAAGAAGGGTAAGAACCGAGAATCTTCGATATGCGTCTTGTACTCTTAACCTGCTTCCAGTGTGTTTAATTGTAGTTATAAACTGCAGGTTTTCAGTCTTTGGTATGCTCAACAAGGTAAATAATTTTGGCTTTTGGGCTTTGGCTTATAAGCCACAAAAGCACCTATTTAGGTGGTTTTTGCTTAGAAGCCAAAATCCAAAAAGGCAAAAATAAGCTCAATGAAACAGCCCCTTAAGCCTATTGCTTTCCTTCACTTATTTTCTAACATTTACTGATCTGTCCTAAATGTAGTGTGTAACACCTATGGGAAGACGTCTCTTGAGGTCAGTTTCCTGCCTTTGCTAGTTATCACTGAAAGAAGAATAATAACATGTTCATAAGCAGTAATTATAACTATGCTTCATTTTAGGGCATGGTTCTTGCGTCCCATAATTGATATTGAGGTCATAAATAATCGGCTCAACACAGTATCCTTATTTGCACAACACATGATCTTTCATCTCTTCGGATTCATTGTTGGTCCTGTATTTCCTAGCAATTCTAGATTTCATTCTTCCTTTGCTGTGAAGAAGTAATGTCTGTACTGCGTGGGACTTTGAAGTCTGTGAGAGATATTCCCCACATGCTCAAGGTGCTATTTGGGTTTACTCTGCTTATGTAGATATTTAGATACTTTATTTCTACTGTAGTCTATAAGCTATCTTTGTATATATCTCATCAAAAGTTATTTCTTGTACTAACTTCATGAATGAATCTGAGATCTTGAGACATACTATTTTGGCCTGAAGTAGAAAAGGCAACTCAAAAGTAGTTCAAAACAGTTGAATCATATGTTCATTTACAATGTCATGGTTATTCTTAGTTTCTTCGAGCATGCATTCTGTCTTAGATTTTCAGATATGTGCAACTAACGTTTGCCTTTTTTTCTGAAGAAATTCAACTCTCCTAGTTCCATCTGTACAAGCAGTGATTGGCACACATTTCTGAAGGTCCCCCAAAAAGCTTTATTTCCAAGTTCAAATATATGTTATCCTGGCACAATATATCTCCTGTCGGCCTTTCTAGACATTTGCTCATTTATGCCTACCGTACTATTATCATACTCTGTTCACAAATAGTGTCATTTTGAACATTGACACAGTCTTCAAGATTTACCTTTGACCACAACTTTTACTATATATATGCATAAAACCAAAGAAAAGTATTATTGAATATAATTTTTGAGACAAATCTAAACATATGACTTACAGGTTCTTAATCTAAATATTCGAAACTATATTTATATTTAACACTTCAAAAGCTTGACTTAAGACACATCCAAAACAACATATATTTGTGATATGGAGGGAGCACTTATTAATCCAGCTATCTGTCACTGCCCTGTTTGTGTGTATGTTATTTATCTCCTTTCATTTCTCTTGGTAATTTCTTTTTTACGGCTCTCTTTTTTCAGTGCCTTTGCTCTTTGCTTCATATAAACAAGATTTTTGAAGTAGGAATATCAGAGCATCTGGCAAATAAGTTGCAACATATGAACATTGACTTGGTTGAGAAGGTACTATTCTCCGAGCAGGGGCTATCAGTTACACACACTAACTAATCGAAGTTTTGAACTAGTTTCATGATGACGCAGTAAGATTTTTCTTTGTTCATGGATGCTTATGTTTTCAGGCAAATTCTTCTATTACAGAAGAGCTGGATTATGTATCAAATCTGGTTCGTACTCATACGGCAATTTGTTCATGTGTTTTACCCTTCTATTTGACTTATAATGATATTCGGTCATCTTCTGTAGGTCATTAGATACAACAATACTATCATCTTAAACTTTTCATCCAATATTGGTGACGTTAAACCATATATGGCTCTGCACACGTCTGCCTACTCGTATCTCTAACTAGGCAATATTAGTGAATTATGTGTGTGTGTGTGGTCAGCACTTGGGTTTCTGACATTATGTAGCATAAGTGTGCATAAAATGATTTATGGATACTTTGTATGAAAAGTTATTTGTGAAATTTGTTGCTTCAGAATCAGACCTGAGCAAACATGTTCGACTTGGACGAACACATATGCAATCATTGCTTCATATCTTTTTCTTTCTCTGAAATAGTCACCGTTTACATTTCCCTTGAATTTGTGGCTCCGTGCAGTGAATGATTGCTATCTTGTTGTTTTGTCCTAATAGTATATTAATATTTGATCCATGCAGAGTGTGGCATTTTGGAGGCCGAGCTATATGTAGCTCTTTATTTTCAAACACTAAAAATTTATTTTTCAAAGTTTCAAAAAAATCCGAAACAAAACTAGAAGTTTGCAAACAAATTTGTATTCAGCTACACGAAATTGACAAAATCTGACAAATCTTATAGTCTCGAAATGTGCACTATTCACTATATAATTTGAAATAGTTTGTATTGAGATTTTTCACCATTGTAGTATACAACATTGGCTATCACTAGAAAAAAATTTCGGACTTTTTGAAACTTTGAAATACAAATTCTGAGTGTTTGCAAATAAAGGGCTACGTGTAGCTTGGCCTCCATTTTAAGTTTTCCATCCACCCAAGGCATATTTTGTTCTTCTGGAGGACTCTAGGCATGCTATTGTTGTCTCATAGATCACGGCTTGATGATTTCTATCTATTATTGATTATTGATAGGTAATTGGTGTCATTGACGTGCAACGGAGTAAGGAGAAAGGCTATGAGACAGTGGTAAAAGAAAATTTCTGTGACGAGGTCAGGCCTTGTGGTGCTTTCTCCTGGCTTTGTGTTCTGTTATTATAAATTGTATATACTTTATAAGCGGTCCCATACTTTATAATTAAGAGACTTTTAGCTGTAACCCATCACACGGTTATCAAACTCTCATCTCTTTATGCGATACTTGGAGCAGGCTTATTGCTTTGCCTTGCACATAACCAGTACTTGTGGTATTCATCATGCTCACTTGTTGCAGTTGGTGATTGCCATATAACATTATTTATATTTTTCATTTGATGTTTAAAATAGCCGGCTACAGGATATAGCCGCGGCCTTCCAAAACAGCTATAGCCTGGCTATAGCCTGGCTATAGCCGGCTATTTAAGGACTTTGACACCTTTTAGCGGGCTAATGCAGTTAGCCGCACCATGCGGGAAAGGCTATAGCGGGCTATAGCCCGGCTATAGCCGGCTATTTTAAACTATGATTTTCTCGAACAAAAACATAGTTGTGTTTCCTTATGCTAAATACATCAGTGGCTCATAGGGATCTGGTAGAATTGGGGTGATAGAAACAGATTTTCATATGTGTGGGTACCATTTGAAGTTTGAACATCCAATCCTCTATGTGATAATAATTGATCATAACATGAAAATTTCTCAGCAACTTCTGCAGTTCTTCTAAATATCTTGATTTTTCCTTTTAAGTGTGATACTTGTACATCTTGTCTATTTCTGTTTTCGCGAAGATATGGGCTGGTTCCTCTAACTAAATCACCCTCCTTGTGGAATGCAGCTGGATGAACTGAGGATGGTGTATGAAGGATTACCTGACTTTTTGGAGCAGGTGAGGGATCTTTCAAACTGAATTTACTTTGATGCATCAACAGTTTATGCATTTATTCGGTAACTTGTCACAGTTTAGCTGCTTCTAGGTTTCAGGAAATGAAAATGCCTCCTTCCCTTTTTCGCTTCAATGCAGGAAAGCTCCGTTAATTGTCTACGTACACCAAATAGGTAGCTGTTTTGTTCATCCCCGGATACAACTTTGTTCTTATTATGCTGCTTAATTTGGTACCATCTCACCCTCTATGTGATGTACATTGCTATTGCATGCTCAACCATTGTCCATTTTCTTTTGTTTATGCTACGAAAGGTCTCGTTGTCTACTATATTAACATTAAATATAAACAAGCATTCTCCTCATTCTTTTGTTTATGCTATGAAAGATCTCTTTATCTACTTTGTATTAACATTAAATATACATAGGACTTCTTACTAATGAACTAGCATTTCTTAGAAACCAGCGTAATTGTTTGGCCATCAAGCATTTTTGTGGTCCAAAGATCATCTTACAAGAGAATATCTTAGTTTTTCTACTTGCCTGCCTGTTGCACCTGCCCAAACTGGACCTCTCCAGAGCTATTGATTCCGTCTCGTGGCCTTTCCTCTTTGAAGTTCTCAATTGCATTAGTTTGGGGACCTATGGAGGGAATGTATGAAAAATGAGTGGGACCAAGGAAGTTCTAACCCACACCTACACTGTCATCTATGTTGGGTTAGAACTTCCTTGGTCCCACTCGACTTTCACCACTTGCCGAGAGAGAGGTGGGGGCAAGCGTGTGGGTAATTAATTGGCTGGATGGGTTTCCTGGTAGAGCAAGAGAGCAAGTAGAAATTTTTGAGGCCCTGTGCAGGTGCACACTCTGCACCTGCATGCGGTACGGCCCTGGCTTGCAATCTTATTATCATCTGCTATCACCGAGGTTATGATCAACGGTGATCCTGGGCCACCAATCTGGCATAGAAAGGGGTTAAGCCACGCGACCCTCTTTCCCCTATGTTATTCTTCATGCCGTTGATGCCCTAAACCGTCTGCTCTATCGTGCCAGTTCTCTTGGAGTGCTGGAACAGCTCAATTCTTGGTGTGCCATGACGTGCGTCTCTCTTTATCCTGATGACCTGGTCCTATTCTGCCGCTCTCCATTCAGGATCCGACCGCCATTCCTGATATTTTGGCGCTCTTCTGAGAGGCCTCTGGTCTGCGCACCAATTGCTCCTTAGAGGTCAGTAACGATGATCCGTGCTCCCCTGATGAGGAGGCTTTGTTTTCCTCCCTTCTTGGTTGTCGGCAGCAAGCTTCTCTGCTGACGAATCTTGGTGTCCCTCTCACGGCAAGCCGCCCCTCGCTGCTCAGTTCCAACTCATGGTTGATCAGGTCACCAATCGTCTTCCATCCTGACAGGCACACCTGCTAAACAAGTCTGGGCGCCTTGGTGTCCAGGACCTCGAGCGCGCTGATACTGCTCTGTGCCTTCACTGGCTCTGGCCCCAAGCCACACTGATGGGGCATGCTCTTGGAGCGGCCTGGAACTGCATTTTTCCATGACAGATTTCTTCGCCTCCACCTTTGTGATTGTTGCCAATGGCGCTACCTTGCTCTTTTGTAACACCAATGTCTTGATGGCCACGCTGCCTATGAGGTCGCCTCCGATGACTATTGCTGCAGGCTCTCACTACCTTGACTGGACCCTTGATATCCGTGTCGTCTTGACTGTCCCAGCTCTTGCGCAACTCGTGCTGCTCTCATGTGCAGTCTTGCAGGTACGTCTCAGTGATGAGCCTGATCACCTTATTTGAAAATGGACAGTGAGTGGTATCTACTCAGCATACCCTTGGTACTGAGCCTCCTTTGAAGGCTCCATCCTGTGCCAAGCCTGGTGCTCACCTGGTGCTCCTGGGCACCTGCAAAGTCAAGGTCTTCTTATGGTTGGCTTGTCTGAATCTCTGCTGGATGGCCGACCGGCTGGAAGTCCGAGATATCCCCCATAGTCCAACCTACCCTCTCTGTGGCCACGCAGCCTGAAACCCTGACACATCTCCTGGCAGCTTCCCTTTCTCGTGCCATGCCCCCCCCCCCCCGGTCGGTAGGCCATGTTTGTCAAGGTCGAGGTAAGGGCGCTGTTTCAATGGTCTTGCTTACCACTTGGATGCTTTGGAAGCACCATAGTGCTTGCATCTTTAAAGATGCACGACATGTGTTGCAGAGCTTCTTAGGCAGACTGGAGGAGACTAGGCTCTGGGCTCATGCTGGTGCCCTTGGCCTCAGAGCATGGCTGCCCACAGCCTGTGATGTGCATTAATGTAAAGTTTGAGTTGGCACATGAATTGAAAATATTGGCAATATGATGCTGAACTTTTTTTCTGGTTGTGATTTACTAGTTTCTTTGTCTAGTTTGCTGTAGTTCGAACTGGACTCTTAATGTTGGTAGGTGGTGCTTGCAAAAATATATTATTCAATCTGTCATACTAGAAACTAATTTTTTTTGAAGTTAGCACTCATGAGTTTTCCATTTATGATGTTAACAGGATACTTGATGTGTTTTTTTGATGAGAAGATAAGTGATGCCTTGTTAGTAGGACTTCCAGATTTTGAATTTGCGGTAAGCTGTTTGTCATTTTTTATTTTTTTATTGATAATGTGTAATATTTTTATGTTCATCAGTTTTCAGAGGACAGGGATGAGAGAAGGTTCTACTATCATACACAAAAGACAAGAGAGCTGGACAACCTTCTGGGAGATATTTACCATAAAATTCTCGGTAGCTTTCAACAATTTATTTGCTTACTATTTGATTCTTGCCCCAGTGGTGTGATTTCTTATCTGATGACATTTAATGTTGGTGCAATAATCATATTTTCCCTGATGATAAATATATAGCCATTCTATGATTAGGAATAAGTTTGTCTTGAACTTGGTGTTCGATGGTTTAAAGTTACAGTCCATGAATAAGCAACCAGTGAGTATTTCACCTTAACAAAATTATCTTTCCATACTCTCCAGATATTGCATACCTGTGAATTTTGGAATATAACTTTATATTAATCTACCAAATTCTTGCTATGCTATCTTTTGTTCCAGTATTTTCTGTAGCTTAAGTTTACATGTGATTTATTTTCGAACATGAAATTTACATGTACGATAACCCTTTTAATATTTTCCAAATTAATTTTTCATACCTTTTCTGATAATTTTTATATTGAGCATACCCCACCTTAGCAAATATAGAATGATATTTGACTTGGGCCTGGTCGCGCTGACAGACATGGAAAGAGCAATCATAAGGGATTTAGTATGCCGCGTTCTTCAGTTTCTACCTCAACTGACAAAAGCAGTGAACTTTGCAGCAGAGCTTGATTGGTATGCATAAATTTGTTGCACATATCAACTTACTGACAATACGGCTACCTAATGAGCTCCTCTTGTTAATATTACATCAGTATTTTATCATTGGCAATTGTTGCTCGCCAAAATAATTATGTGAGGCCCATCTTAACTGAGGATTCTATACTTGAGATACAGAATGGAAGGTTAGTGTTTATTCGTTTTCTTTTCTCATGTTACGTGTTAGCCGGGTATTACTGACAGTCTTATGGTTTGAGGTTTCATCTAGAAGTTCCTAAATTTACTCCAACATCAATTTAGACATGTTTTGCAGGAAATGACTGTTGACACATTTGTTCCAAATGATACTAAAATGCGCAGTGCAGGTCATTAGTTCTCAAGATATGTGAACTTGAAACTTACACAGTACTTCTGTTGTAAAAACTCGGATTTATGACTATTTTTGTATCCCAGGAAGAATAAACATAATAACTGGACCTAACTACTCAGGGAAAAGCATTTACATTAAGCAGGTAATATTACCTGAGAAGTGCTTTATGTCCCAAAAACCAAATTGCACAAATGCTGAAGCTGTATTGGCCAGTTCTGGATTAAAGAGTGGCTGCAGCTCAGATATTTGATATGTTTTCAATTTTGTGTTTTTTTCTTCTAGGTAGATCATGGAAGAACTTCTCTTCCTACTCCCATAAACTCAAATGAGCAAAACAATAAAGTTCAAGCTGTGTTGGGTATTTGCTTTCAGGTTGCATTGGTGGTTTTTCTTGCTCATATTGGAAGCTTTGTTCCTGCTGATTCTGCCGTTGTTGGATTAACAGATAGGTTTGTGTTTGTATTGCATGTTTATATGTTGCGGATTAAGGGACATTTTTGTGTATTACTGTTCCAGGACAAAGGCCAAAGGACAATATGTGTATTGTTCATTAAACACAGTTATAGTACTAATAGTATATTTGCATACTGATAATTTTAATAACCTTTTGTAGGATATTCTGTGCAATGGGAAGCAAGTCAATGACAACGGAGCAGTCAACCTTTATGATTGATTTACATCAAGTTGGAACAATGCTGAGGTATCATAGTTGTATGCACCTTTAAGTTTGTTATCTAGTGATCCTGAACATGCAAATAAAGAAACTCTGCAGGCATGCAACATCGAGATCATTGTGCTTATTGGATGAATTTGGTAAGGGCACTTTAACAGAAGGTGAGACAACAGAAAATCTCAAATCCTCCTTCCATCCTCAAAAAAACTCAAGATTAGATGGCTCATTTTCTCTGATTCCAAGCAGATGGTATTGGTCTACTTGGAGGGACTATCAGTCATTTTGCAAATTATGATTATCCTCCAAAGGTTAGGTTGCCAGCTTGGTAAATATTACAGTTGAATATAAATCTGATAGTATTGCCTGTATGATCTTCTTTGCAGGCACACTTGAAGTTACTACCATCATTTCATAATTAGTTAGCTCAGATTTTCCGCATTGCAAACTTTGTTTTTTCTTTTAACTTCTCTTTCAGTTATCAGGCATTTTGATGTCATTGGTTACTGGACATTAGAGATTTTAATAACGGAACAGTTAGCATTGTCAGGTGGCAGATTTATGCATTTTTAGAACTGAATCATTTCATTCAGGATAGACAATAGCTATATACTCCCTCCGTTTCATATTAGTTGTCGCTGATTTAGTACAAAATATGAAACGGAGGGGGTATATTTTGTAACTTGGAAATAAGAACTTGATGTTAGTATAGAACTGAGTGCACACTGAGCGTTTTCAGATCAGATTGATTTTTTTTATGCTTTCATGCATGAGGAACACAGTATTATCCGGGTATGGCTCTATATTTTTTCTAAGGGAAGACCTGGTCCTTTACTGATCCTGCATCCTATAACATATTTCCTATATAAGAGTTTCTTCTGTATGGCATTTTTTTTCTTGAATGCTATGAACATTGTTAACACATTAGTTCTTCTGATTGACTTGTATATCTTGCAATCAGCTTGATCCAACATGGGCATGCTATAAATTTACTCTATTCACAAATGAGGGAAATATTATAGTATTGTGCTATTGAATGTGTTGGGATCTGATCTAATTGTTGCAAATTTTGCAGGTCCTTTTGTCAACACATCTGACGGAGATCTTCACCGAAAACTACTTACCACAGGTTAATATCTAACTGTTGATGTATAGAAACGATTATGCCCTCTTACACTTGGCGTTTCCAAACCCTGGTTATAATGGTCTGATCTCTTTGATTAATCTTGAGATATTTTGCAGTCTGAACATATAAAATGCTATACCATGAGTGTTCTGAGTCCTGATGGACAGGCAAGCAACGAAGATATCATATTCCTTTACCGGTAATTATAAATGAAAGCTGCTATTATGTATTTTTCCTTTTTGTACTAATTTCTTATATAACTTATAATACCCATGGCGAAGACTTGTACCTGGACAGGCGCTCTTGAGCTTTGGTAAGCTTAGTACTACCTTTATATTTATACAATGACCATGGATACTTTTGAGTCAGATAGAAGTAACTCATCTTTTCTTGCAGGACTTCATTGTGCACAGCTTGCTGGTATGTACATGGAGTAAAGAGTAAACTTCTATTTAGCTGGCAAATTACCATAACATGATAAACTAATATAATTTCATTTTGAGGGAAAGGCTGAATTAATATATTTACTTCGCATTGTTAGTTACCCTTGTTTGCCTGAAATTCACACGGTAAAGTGCTGAGTGTCATTTTCCTTAATTTACATCATGACATGGACAGTTCCAGGAGATACTTTGCAAAGAAACCGGACACTATTACTGTCCGAACAAAGATTATTCTCATGTTTGGCTGTTTGCAGGTGTCCCCGATGAAGTTATTCAGAGAGCTGCTATTGTCCTGGAGGACGTCCATTCCAAGAGACCTATAAGGCGCATGATCTGTGATAAATTGGTGGCAAAGGACCAACAATACCAGGTATGACTTCAATGCGTGTTTGTCAGAAAAGATTGTTCTGATGGTAGGCTGTTACATGCAAAATGGCACAGTCAAGTGAATATGATGTGTTTTTCTTCGAAATTTCAGGATGCATTGGCAAAATTGTTGGCCTTCGATCCGCGTGGTCATCTGAACAACTTCTTCGAGGAAATATTCCCCCCTGAGCCGTAGATTAGGCTGATTTAGAGTTACAAGAGTGACTGTAAATATGGAACTGGTAGACCGTTGAATATAAGCCGTGAAAGTTAGAATGCTATTGGCTACAAATAATTCACTCCATCAAATGAGTACTAATCAATATTGACCATAGAGTACTTAATAAATTAAAGTACTCCCTTCATCCCATGTAAAATGTTTTAACTTTATCTAAATTTGAATGTATATGGATAATATCTAGATATACCCAAATTTTAATGAATCTAGACATCGAGTAGTTAATGTTTTGTGTACCTTGTTCAAACGAATGAGGCATGATTTACAGTTGTCACATATGGCTTGTCTCGCTGATATAATATCTCAGAGTGTACCGTAATGTAGCAACGCATAAACTGGCGATCTTGGACTAAACCAGATATTTCATTTAGAGACGGGATTGCTCTAGCCATTGGGCATATAATATGCCAGAAAATAGAAGCTGTACAGCATAAATTTGGTACAGAAATAAGTGATTTAACTTTATGTGCTGTTGGAATCTAAGATTAGTGTAATAGTACTCTAGTAGAGTCTAGAATGCTCTAGGGGAATTGGAGATTAGTAGTCTCCTAGGAAAGTCTAGAATATTCCAGTAGTGTGTTAGAATCTAAGTTAGTTTATTAGCAAAGTCTAGAGTATTCTAGGGAGTGTTAGTATAGTAGTAGTGTCTAGACTATTCTAGTGTATGAGTTAACATGTAAGCCTAAGTTGAGCTATATATATGAGAGGGTGTGGAGGTCCAAGTGACCAACTCATCCACAATTTCCCCAAAAGCCTACATGGTATCAGAGCTAGAGGCAGTGATGGTGTGTGCTACGGGCTGTCTGTGGTGATTCGGTGGAGTGAGGTGGAGTTCCGCAAAATCCAGGGGAAATACAACAGACGGGCAGAGGAGTGGAGTGTTGCCCAGGTAGAAGTGTTGATGTGAGCTGCTGCAGAGGTGCGGAGCCAACCGTCTGCGGCGTTCGGAGTGGTGGTGAATCTTGCAAAGTTCGGTGTGGTGGTGAAGGGAGCAGCTGGGTGAGGTGTAGCTGCTTGTGGCTTGCAGTGAAGAGGGAGAAACAAAGGTGCTGATTTCTGCGTGTGCGAGTAGAGGACAGAGGAGAGACCTAAGCTGCGTGTGCAGCCAGAAGAAAGATCCAGAGGGGTCGAGAGATCTGCAAGAGTAGGTCAAATATAGCAGAGAAGAGAAGAAGCACATAAGCTGGTTTGTTGGTGATTTTCAGCAATATTGATCAACCTGTGAAAGGGGTCGGCACAGTGAAATGCACTCCATCCATTACATTGTCTTCGGTATTATATGCTCCATCGTTTCCGGTGAGTTTGGTGTCTATGAGCTCTTTGGTTGATGATATTGATTGTCGAATAATTGCCGATCGATATAATTGTATAATTGAAGAGAGGAAGACTGGAAGGAGGCTTGGGATAGGTGTGAGACATAAGGGATTGTGGTACTTGGATAGAAGGGAAACCGATGAAGCGTTGTGCACTGCTCTCACAGTTGTTACCAATGATGATGAGGCAAGGTTGATACTCCAACATTGTCGATTGGGCCATATGTCCTTTGATACTATGAGTAAGATATTCCCTGAAGAAATGAAGAAGGTGGACAAAGAAAAACTTGTGTGTGATGCATGTGAGTTTGGAAAACACACCAGGACATCATATGTGAGTCGTGGACTGCGGAGCACGTTGCCCTTTGTACTGATTCACTCGATGTATGGACTTCCCGGTGGTCTGCGTTAGCGGGATGAAGTATTTTGTCACCTTCATTGATTGCTACTCCCGAATGACTTGGATATATCTTCTGAAACATAAAAGTGAGGTGCTTACATGCTTCAAGGACTTCTATGCATATGTCCAAAATCGCTTCAACGCTAGTATTCAAATTATCAGGACAGATAATGGGACGGAGTATGTGAACAATGAATTTGGCAATTTTCTTTCCCAAAAAGGAATACTTCATCAAACTTCATGTCCTGATACTTCTCCACAGAATGGAGTAGCTGAAAGGAAGAATCGTCATCTGCTCGAGGTGGTTCGATCACTTATGTTTACCATGAATGTGCCCAAATTCTTGTGGAGTGAAGCGGTTATGACTGCTACTTATCTCATCAACTGGATGCCCTCAAGAGTGCTTGGGATGAAGACTCCATATGAAATGATCTATGGCCAAAATGAGTTCATCGTTCCGCCAAAGGTGTTTGGGTGTACTTGCTTTGTTAGAGACCATAGACCTTCGGTGGGAAAATTGGATCCTCGTGTCTGTGAAGTGCATCTTCATTGGATACCCATCTGGACAAAAGGGCTACAAGTGTTGGAGCCCTAGTGAGCGGAGAACATTTGTTAGCATGGATATGACATTTAGAGAGTCTGAGCCGTTCTATGGAGAGAAGACGGACCTCAACTCGTTGTTTGACTTTGACTCTCCTAGCACAATCGAAGCTAGTCGAGAGGGGAGAGTGAACTTTTGAGGACAAAGGAACATGAACCATCCGAGTTGTTGTTGGTTCAATTCCATCTCCTACGAGTGAAGAGAGATGGACAAAGCCAAATGAGGAAGAAAATCTAAGGGTGTCTACAAGGAGACAAGCTACAAGTGAAGAGAGATGGAGAAAGCCAAACGAGGAAGAGAACTTGAAAGTGTATACACGGAGAAAATCGCAGCATGAGCGGCAGCAACAACGAGTTCCCATGACAAGTGACACACGAGTGCGGGGGAGCAACATGTGCAAAAACAGGTTCCCACGACAAGTGACACACAGAGTGCGGGGGAGCAACATGCTCCAACAGGTGTTGAAACCGATGAATTGTCCGATGACGCAGGTCCATCTATTACGAGGGATTCAATGGACTTGCCCATTGCCTTAAGAAAAGGAACCCGAGTTGCAGCTAGAAAACCTCCAAATTGGTACCGGGAGGAGCATGACATTGCTAATTATGTATCATATGCATCTCTATCTACGAACTACGGGGCCTTCATCGCATCATTGCAATCTGTGGTGATCCCAAGAGATTGGAAAGAAGCAAAACAAGACCCAAAGTGGTACGAGGCCATGTTGGAGGAAATGAAAGCTCTTGAGAAGAACAATACATGGGATCTTGTTACTCTTCCAGCTGGAAAACGTCCAGATTACTTGCAAATGGGTGTATTCCGTGAAGCAATCCCCGAAGGGAAAATAGAACGATACAAGGCAAGGTTGGTGGCAAGGGGTTACGAGTCAAACATATGGGATTGACTATGACGAGACCTTTGCGCTCGTTGCAAAGATGAGTACTATAAGAACTCTTATTTCTTGTGCTTGCTAACTTTGGTTGGCCCTTGCATCAGCTGGATGTCAAGAATGCTTTCTTGCATGGAGATCTCCGGGAAGAAGTTTATATGGACATTCCACCTGGCTTTAGTAACTCCAACACCCAGGGGAAGGTGTGCAGATTGAAGAAGTCTTTATATGGTCTCAAGCAGTCACCAAGGGCATGGTTTGATAGGTTCCGGAGAGCCATGCACAATATGGGTTACAAGCAATGTAATAGGGATCATACCGTGTTCTATAGGCATTCAGGGCGTCGTATTACCATCCTTGCAGTTTATGTGGATGACATTGTTATCACTTGGAGACGATAATGATGAAATAAGCCGGCTGAAGATGAGATTGAGCGAGAGAATTTGAGGTTAAGGATCTAGGACAACTCAAGTATTTCTTGGGTATTGAGATTGCGAGATCTCCTAAAGGAATAGTTATCTCTCAACGGAAATATGTGTTGGATCTACTCAATGAGACTCGGTATGCTTGGGTGTCGGCCTGCTTCAACTCCTATTGAGCAAAATCACCAGCTATGTGCTCAGTCAGGAGATCCAGTTAATAGAGAGCGCTACCAACGGCTTGTTGGTCGACTTATCTATTTATGCCACTAGTAAAAGACACGTGCGATGCACGTATGAAATGTATGAAATCTGATTTAACAAACATTAGATTGTCATTTTATTACTCCCTCTCATGTAAAGTAGTTGAAGCAGATTTATTGAATCTAGACAAGTTTTAGTCAAGATTTGACTGAATCTGAGTCAATTAATTTAGATTGAAGAAAGTTCCTTGAAATCAAATTGATGAATAGTGCGATAAAAATTCTTATTGCTATATTTTCCTCTAACATTTCTATGAATCAAATATGCCGTAGAGCTTTGACAGAGGAGAGAGGTCAACAATGACCAACGAACGGATATGCTAGGCGACGCAACTTATCCGTATCAGTGGAGTATTTTTACCTGAAAAGGGGAACTTCTCCGTATCACGGCAGTACATTTTCTTTCTTATCTATAGTTGTACACCTTATCTTTAGTAGTACACCGGTGAAAATCCGAAAACTGCACATTTTCCCACCGTAATCAGAGCTTAGTTATTGCTGCAACTGTAAATAAAAAAACTCCTGCTGCCGCCCAAGCGCCAAAACCAACCGATCTGACATCCGCTGCACTATGCTGATTCACATTGTCCGCCGCCGGATCGAGGACGCAGGCGGTCAAATCGATCTCTCCGCTGTCCTTTTCAAATCCTCCACCACTTATTTCTCGTAGCCACGGTCCTAATTGACGACTATCTGCACATTTTTGCACCGTAATCACAGCTTTGCTATGTCTGCAAATCTGAAGAAAAATAACTACTGCTGTAGTGTGAGTGCTGAAGCCTACCGACCTGAAATCTGCGGCGCCGCCGGCTGATCATGTTGTCCGCCGCCGGATCGAGGCTGCCGGCGGTCGAATCAATCTCCCCGCCGTCTATTTAAAATCCTCCCGCGCCGATTTCTCCTAGCCACTGTCCTAATCGAGGACTCCCAAGGCCGCACCTAGGAGCTCATCGCTCGATTCCGCGCCTGGATCCTCTCCTTGCGATTCGTAGGCCGTGCGAGGACAGCTGGCCCCGCTGGTCTCCGTCCTGGTTACTCACAGACAGCTCGCGCAGTGGCGCCTCATCGTCGTCCTCGATCAACGGGTCTACGGTGGGAGAAGGGACGATTCTGGAACGATGTAGAGGAAGCTATGCTCTACTGTTCAGGCGAATCCCTTCGATCTCGTCCGTCAGATTTAGGAAATCAATGGTTATAACTGATGCTTTCGTCTCAATTCAAAACTCGTGCATTATAGTAGTAGAGATACGAGACCTGATATATCTTATGCCGTGAGTGTGGTGAGCCGCTACATGCATGACCCAAGAAGTGGACATCTAGAGGCAGCTTATAGAATTTTACGCTATCTGAAAGGAAGTCCTGGAAAAGGTCTATGGTTCAAGGCCAATGGGCACTTGAGTGTGGAGGGATATTGTGACGCTGATTGGGCAAGTTGCCTTGATGACGAAGGTCAACATCGAGGCTTTTGTGTCTTCGTAGGAGGAAACTTGGTATCTTGGAGGAGCAAGAAGCAGCATGTGGTCTCAAGATCAAGCTGCATGAGCGAGTATAGAGCAATGGCGGTGTGTTTGTGTGAGATGTTATGGATGAAAGGCCTCCTATCGAATTGAAACTATCGCGGAGAGGGCCATTGAATCTTTGGTGCGACAACAAGTCAGCAATAAACATTGCTAACAATCCCGTTCAGCATGACCGAACAAAGCATGTGGAAATAGATCGATTCTTCATTAAAGAACGGCTTGACGAAGGAACCTTGAAGTTAAGCCATGTAACCTCTAGAGAACAAATAGCAGATTGTCTAACCAAAGGATTAGGTAGTAAGGAATGTTTGTTGGCATGTAACAAGATGGGAATGATAGATATCCATCGCCCATCTTGAGGGGAGTGTTGGAATCTAAGATTAGTGTAATAGTACTCTAGTAGAGTCTAGAATGCTCTAGGGGAATTGGAGATTAGTAGTCTCCTAGGAAAGTCTAGAATATTCCAGTAGTGTGCTAGAATCTAAGTTAGTTTATTAGCAAAGTCTAGAGTATTCTAGGGAGTGTTAGTATAGTAGTAGTGTCTAGACTATTCTAGTGTATGAGTTAACATGTAAATGATGTAAGTCTAAGTTGAGCTATATATATGAGAGGGTGTGGAGGTCCAAGTGACCAACCCATCCACAATTTCCCCAAAAGCCTACATGTGCCGATGTAACTAGACTCATTTTAGTCTTATCCATATCTATAAAAAAATTAATCACTTATTTTCAAACCATTTTAGTGTATAGATATATCCGCATTTTATGATATTGTCCCTGTAATACTTCCTGTAGTACAACTTAACAGGTATACACACAGTTTAAGATAAACTTTAACCATTAATTTGATAAAAACAAATATGAATGATGTGTCTCCAAAAGCTATACCATTATATCCCTATTAGATATGGTTTTCACTGATATAATTTTTATGACATATAACTTTAAAATTTTCACTAATAAAATAATGATCAAACTTCAAAGTAGGAGTAGTTTCTTAAACTATGTACGGCTCTATTAAACTGATCCGAGGAAGTATCTGAATTCCCTCTCATGGTCGACTGCTCAAGAGGTCAAACAACTCAAAACGTGGCCATAAATATTTGATAGGCACTTCAAGAAAAACAACACACGTGGGTCTCACCTCGCTTCCTTAGCTCTTACTCATGTCTTATCTTTTTCTTTCAGTTGTTTGCATAAAATTACTACTATATTTTTACCTAAATTTACCAAAAAAAAGTTTTTGTTAATGTGAGCTCACAAGTGGGTTCAGTCCATGTGAAAGGATCGTATGACACCTAGAGGGGGGGGGGGGGTGAATAGGTGTAATCTCAAATTTTAATTATTTTTCAAATTAGGTTTGACACAAAGGTAAATTCTCTAGATATGCAACTAAGTGAATTCACAAGTGGGTTCAGTCCATGTGAAAGGATCGTATGACACCTAGAGGGGGGGTGTGAATAGGTGTAATCTTAAATTTTAATTCTTTTTCAAATTAGGTTTGACACAAAGGTAAATTCTCTAGATATGCAACTAAGTGAATTCACTTATATGACAAGATACAAGCAACAATACAAGATACACGTATTAAAGGCGGTGAGAGGATAGAGGTAACCGAGGTGAAGCACACGGAGAGATGATGATATGATTCCTATAGTTCCTTCCTTGTAAAGGGAAGTACGTCTACATTTGGAGGGGTGTGGTGCCACGAAGGCTCACCCAGTTCTCCGGTGAGCAACGCCACAAAGGCCTAGCGCACGCTTCACTAAGCGATTGCCCTGAGGTCGCAACCGGCACCTTTACACAAAGCTTGGGGCACACATCCACAACCAAATTGGAGGCTCCCAAGATGTAACCACAAAGCTTTACACGAAGAGTAGCTTCGAGGTCATCTCACAAAGATCCACTAAGAATGTTAATGAAACACAAATTCCTTTGGTGGAAGAGTAGATCTTGGTCATCTCTACCAAATCCTCAAGTATGGTGGAGTTTGAGTGGAGGAGTAGAGAGATCTAGGCGTTTTGAGCTCAGCAATGGTGGTCTCAGAATTGCTCTTTTTCGTTGGTCAAAATCATTGGGGAAGAAGAGTCTTTTATACCCCGGGAGGGGATCCTGCTGTTGGAGATGGTGTGACCGGTAGTACCGGCCAGGTTGGGCCGGTACTACCGGCCGTGGTCGACGCGGCTCGCAGAGACGGAGGCGACGTGGCGCGTAGGGGAGGAGCCACGGGCCGGGGGGAGACCGGAGGCTCCGGCCAAGGTACCGTTCCGGGTACCGCCGAGGCATCCCAATTTCCTGGACCATCTCTGTGAGCGAGAGCCGCTTAGCGGTACCGTGGGCGGTACCACGCTCGGAGGCTCCGGCCGTGGGCAGGCCGGTGGTACTGCCGGCGCCTCCGGCCGCTCGCCCCTCCTCTCCATTTCCTTCTCCTTTTTTTCTTTTCTTTCTTCCTTTCTTCCTTCTTTTCTTTCTTCTTTTCTTCCTTCTTTTCTTTCTACTTTTCTTTCTTATTTCTTCCTTTCTTTCTTTCTTTTCTCTCTTCCATCTAAGCCCAAATATGAAGATCATTTCATTTCCCGAAATAATAACTTCAAGCTCTTCAACCTTTGGGCACAAAGATCATTGCTATATCCTTCAATTCTTATACAAAATAATTACTCGAATATAACCGCTATCATCAACACCAAAACCACTTACTTAAGGAGATATGTTATTTCAATCTCCCCCTTTTTGGTTTCTTGATGACAACATAAGATTTGCATAAGAATTGAGAATTGAGCAAAAAATATAAAATGGATATAAGCTCCCCTAGACATGTGCATCCAATTAAAATTGCATTTGAATAAGAAGCACATCATCTAGGATCAAAAAACTCTAACATTTTATAGACTAACCAACAAGTGCAAGGTGCAAGGGGTAAGCAATCAAATTCATCACTTGCACTTGAGTAGAGACAAAGCATATGTGAGTAAAGACAAGTGTTGAGTTTAGAGATCATACCACAAGTAGTCCACTTAGTCCTTACCATAGATAGCTAGATAGATAGAAAATGTCTCACACATAAATAGATAGCCCATATGTCTCACACACATAGATAAGGTCCATAAAATATAACAAGATAGTTCACAACAACTAATAGCCATAAGTCACAAGCATAAAGAGTCAAAGAAATCGCAAGCTTGTGACTTCTCATGCAAATCCCGTACGAACCTAATAGAACTCTTCTCCCCCTTTGACAGCAAGATGCCAAAAAGGTTGAAGAGCGATGATATCGTCCCGAGAGACTCAAAGGAAGTCCCCGCCAATGTCTGAGTCGACACTATAGGAGGGTCCATCTTCACCATCAGACCACTGGCTGTGAGAAGAAATCCACTGGGGCTTCGGAATGATATTCTCTTCAGATCCTGGAGGAGACACTTCCAAACCAAGCTTTCTCATGACGCTCTTCTGACGGCGCCGAGCTTTCTTCTCGGCCACATAGGAGTCATACATACGCTCCTGGATATCCAGCCGTAGACAGAAGGTCTTCTTCACCTTGATCTTGAGCTTGGTGTACCAAGATGACTCGAGCAGAGGGTCATATATGGAGTTGGGATTTTCCCCAAGTGCCATATGAGCAGTAAATCCATCGATCTTGCGAGCGGAAGCACTTGAAGGACCTGCTGTAGGTGCTGCTGTGGCTGTGGCAGAAGCTGGGAGCCCATGATCTTTGATAAGGAGGTTCTTGCGAGGATGCTCGGTAAGAGGTGAAATCGGTTCAAGAATTTCACCATCAAATTTCGGATGCCACACCTCACAAATGAGCTTCATGATATAGGGAGCAAATGAGGGAGACCTATTTTCCACCATACGCAGATAAATCTGGTTGCACAAGCAATCCATGACATCCATCTGCACACCCTTGCCCCTCCGGAGGTGTGTCTGAAGCAGCAAGTCAATGACAAATGAGTGAATATCATCAACGTTACCTACTTTGACGGCAACAGTCTCACGATAGATGTGGAGCATGATATCATAGACGGGTTGAAGAGCGGAAGTGAACCCAAGATTGCATCTACCAGGCATATAGAGTGGCTCAAGAACATCCTTGGTGCTTGCATTATTGTCTCCTTGAAACCTCCAACCACTAGTTTGATCCTCACAATTTTCCGGAATGGGATAGCCAAGAATCTTGGGAGGATAGACTTCATTGAATATCCACTCTTGAGCTTCGGTGTAGAAGTGACGATTGCGGACTCGAGTAGCCCGTGGCCCCCCATAGGGGCTAGTGGAGCGAAGAGCCATGTACTCATGAGGACGTATCTTGGCATAGGACTCAATAGCCTTCTTCCCCTTCTTCTTATTGGCCATAGAAGCACCACGAGCAGTAGTGGCACGGCGCAAAACTTCATCATTTTCAACAAACTCGTCCTCAACAGATGGAACCCCTCTTCTCTTGCGCGGTCTCGCCGAACCCGATCCACTAGCACGTGTGAAATAATAGGACAGCGTAGAGGGACAAATGGGATTGGTGAACTATTAGATTTTACTGTGCATGCAAAGAGGGGAAGGGTTTTTTGTGCTGGGGTTTACCATGGTGTGCTTGTTGTACGAAAGATTAAGCTGAGTCGCGCTAGTTTGTTCAGATGCAAGAGGAGTGGGAGGAATTGAAGAACGAAGTTTCTCTGCTCAAGAATCTGCAGAGAACACAAGCACAAGTGATGAGTGCTAAGAAACAAGAATGGTAGGCAAAAATAAAGGCTGAGAAGGCTGAGAAGAGAAAGCTAGAGTATGACATATACGATCTACTGCAAGTGAACTTTGCAATGAAGGATAAACTCAAGAGGATCGAGGCTATTTGTGATGAGTGATGAATGTGTTCTATATGTACTGAAGGAGAATTTGTAATGTACCCTAAGTAGAATTTGTAATGTACCCTAAGTACTACCTGTAATGTACTCAATTGGAACTGCTGCTTGTGTTGTTTCTGATTGAACTAGGCCGATGATTATAACCTGAGATCATAATATGAGGAGATGATTGATCAGAACCTATGGCATGACTGAACATGACTATGCCATTGGTTCTGATCAAACATCTCCTCCATATGTCCTCATAGTATGAGGCCTCTGCTACCTTGCTTTGCACGTTTCTGCTTCTTCAGTTCTGCATTGGCCAATGATTGAACAATGGCACAATATGAAAGGCAAGGTGATATCTTCGAACTTAGTCGTGTGTGCTAGTTTTCCTGCACACTAGACTTAGTTTAGGGACAGTCCCTCTGCCTGCCATGTGACCAAATGTATGAGGCCTCATTTGCGTTGGCCAATGATTCAACAAAGACACAATGGAAGACTGGTGGTGGCCTCAAACTTAGTCATGTGTGCCACAGTCGTTGCACACTACACTTAGTTTGTGGACACTCTCTATGCCTGCCGTGTGAGACAATGTATGAGGCCTTACTAATGTTATGAATGTCCGTTTTCATCTAAACTACTTGTGAGCAGGCATACCTCTAATGGCATGTGTTCTTGTGGTAGACTGAGAAGATCATGCTTGGGTCACCTGCTGAGGTTCTCGGCGAGGGACCAGCGAAGAAGCATCGTGGAAGGCCGGCTAACGTCGGCCACTTCCACGACGACGTAGGGCCTAACTAGTTCCTACTCATCATCTTCAAGCCCACCTTCGGCCGGCTCCTGATCCCTCAAGCTTTCGTCAAGTGGTCCGAAAAAATCCTTTCCAACATCATCGTCACCACCAACACTGGATGCAACTGGAGGATGACTACGAGGAGAGAAGACAATGACACATTCATCGACGAGGGGTGGGCGGCCATCGCCATCGCCCATCAGCTCAAGGTAGGCCAGTCCATCACCTTCAAGAAGGTGTCCTCCTTCGAGTACAGTGTGGTCATCTTCGACCACACCAGCACTAAGGTGATGAGCAGGTGCCCGTACCTTGGCGATGCCACTAGGTGTGTCGTCTCCGAGCATCATGTCTGAAGCTAACCTGGTTATGTGTCGCTGCTACCATGTCGTGTCTAGTTGTTGTTCGTGTTAAGTGTGCTGAATTATGATAGTGTCTGTTGTGTCCCGAACTATGATCGTGTCTGAACAATGGTGTGTCGTGAACTTGTGTCGTCTATGATAAGTGCTAAGTTGTGTGTCATCTACGATTGTGTTCTTGCTTGTGCTGTTGTTCGCTGGTAACCTCATCACCAAAGGGAAGAGGTAATCGGAAGCGGATTTTGGTTTGCAACCAAACAATAAGGGCGCCGTTCTGGGCTGCTACTAGGTCTGAAAACTGACCTACCAAGCGGACAGAGCTCAAATCTCCATGGGCCCAAAAAATTTGCGGGCCACCAAACAACATGATTTTTCTCGCCATGGCCCATCTAAAACGCGCATGGTGCAGGAAATAGGTGCAGACTACCAAACACGTCCATAGCTGCATATTGGTAGAGATGGGAAGGAAAAAAAATCCACAAGACAGGAGTGACCATGGATGATCGGTGCTAAACAGTTGCACCGCAGCACTACTCGTACTATGTACTGTAACACCGTTGCTGCTACACGTCTGGTCCGTCTACGACATTGCACATCAGCCACGTAAGAAAAGCGGCGACGTACGCTAACAGCGCGAAAGCTCACGCCCGGCATACGCGAGCCTGGTACACGTCGTGGTCAGCGCTACAACGTCCTCGAGTCAGCCACAGTGTCTCGCGCCCACATCTTCCATCAGCTCATTGACCTGTAGACTGTAGTATATACAAGTGGTAGGTGGCCCCCACCTGTCATTGCGCTGCCGTCAGTGCACCTGCTCTGCTTCCTTTCTGCGACCACCTACTCCGGCCCGCTCGACCACCACACGACATTCTCCCTCCATTCCCGCTTGTCTCGCTCTACAAATACATGGACCGCCGTGCGTGTCTCGCACACCAGTCGCATACCCTCGACAGCTAGAGTGCTGCTCCACTACTCCAGTATCCGTAGCTAGCGAGCCAGCCTCCTTCGTCTCTTCAGCTTGACGGTAGCAAGCTCACCCCGGCCGTCGCTGCACTGCCGCCATGAAGGTACGTAGCGAGCATCGCTCCCATGCATCTTCTTCTACCTGCGGCCAGTTGCTTCTGCCTGTCTCTGCCCACATCTTGGTCGTTAATGCATTGCTATTGCGCGCGTGTGTGTCGCTGCAGAATGTGAGGGCGAGGCCGCGGCGGATCCCGGCGTTCGGGGAGTGGAACTACTACGACCACGGCGGGTACGGGTACGGCTACGCCGGCGGCGGCGACTGGCCGGTCACCCAGTACTTCGAGTCCGCCATGCAGGCCGGCGGCGGCATGGTCATTGCTCTGCCAGCCTCGCCGCCCAAGCCGGCCAAAAAGGTGAGTACGTAGTAATTGCTCACTAATTATGTGCCGTTTAGTAGTACAAGATCTATCGCTGAGCAATTAAGTGAGCACACGTTGTAGTTGTAGGGCATAATAAGTTGTTTTGTCAAGCTAGCTAGCTGAAAAGTTTGTCTTTGGAGCTTTCTCTCTGATCCTAGTACTTTCTTAAAACACTTCGTGATGAACTGATGATTGTACTTTTGTAGATCACTAATACTTAGTTTTGTTTGACACTTTGAGTAGAGCTTCGCACTTGTTTAGGATGAGCTATTTTGTTGGAAAGCTGGCTGAGTGTAGCTTTTTTTTTTGCGGGGTAGCTAGCACAGTGTAGGTAACTGTTTTGGAGCAACTTAGGACAAAATGTAAGCTCCTTTTCGAGGAAAAGGCAAAAAAGCGAGAAGAAAAGCCGCTCCTTCCAGGGATTCGGTTACCGAGTGAAATACTGGGGTTGTGCCGGTAACGGAAATTCCTAGCCCACTCCAATAATTTTTTTATTATCTAAAAAAGCATAGTTTATTTAAATCTGGTTTGAATTTAGGCTGATTGGTCAGTCCAGTCTTAAATGGACGTGTTTCTCCTTTGCTATAACCGTGCGCCCTAACTCATTTCCCGATACATTCGCTTCCTCCTCACCCAAACATTATATTCAAAAAAAGATAGACTTTTATTTTGTTCAAAATTTAGAATTTTGAGAATCTCGACGGTAACCGAAAATCTCGGCCACCTTCGAGATTTTTTCTTACGGGTACCCAAAACTTTGGTCCTTCCACTAGGATGAAACACTAAGTTAGAATGCAGTTGTAGCACATCTTCTAGTGTTCAATGGTGCTATTATTTCTTAAGCGCTATTTTGGCCCAAAAATAAGAAGCTGGCGAGCATTCAACTTGCATAAAGTTTCTGCAGACATACCCGCAGTAAGAACTAATGGTGCTGTTATTACTTGGGTAGGCGGTAACGTGGAGCAGCGCAACAATGGAGATGGCCGACGAGGAGGAGCAGAGGAGGCAGAGGCAGAAGGTGGTGGTGGGGATGCAGGAGCAGCACGCGACGAAGAAGAAGACTGGCGCCGGGGCCCCCGCTATGTCGTCCGCAGAATACCAGACGACGCGCAGGGCGGTCAAAGCCGTGGACGAGGACCTCTACGTGATCCCGCCCGACATGCTCTGCCACAAGCCAAGGGTACGTACCTCTACCTGCACCTCTCAGATCGAGTCTCTATACCTATTCACTGATCCCGGGCCCCGAAATCCGATGGATCGGTCGAAACTGACAAAATTATGCAGTACCACCACCACCATGTGCTTGCTTACTGTCTAATCTAATGATGGTCTTATCTTACTGAGAGAGTGCTTGTTATTCCGTGTTTCTTGCAGAAGCGGCTGCCGAAAAGCCTGTGGATCGGCGGGTGCCTGGGCCTCAGCTGCGTCGCGTAGCATGGGGATCTGCGCGCGTTCGCCATGGACTCTCCTTGCATTGTTGTGCGTGCGAGCAGTGATGAGGAGAGCGGCCATGATGCTGTCACAGCACGATCATATCATACCGAACCTCATTCCCGACCACGACGATGGTGATGCGCGCGCGGCATCGTCATTTCCTCGTGCCGAACACCACACTCGAGTGCCGCTTTTCCCCGTTGCGTCTTTTCCGATGCGTTTTTTGCTCCTGATGCTACCTATACCTGGTTCGCTGAAATTTCGGAGGACCGAGAAGAAGCTGGGAGGTGATGAAAGGTGTGGATGCAATGTACTAGCTAGTAATCATGTAATTTGAGGGCTTGTCCTGTACCTTTCGAGCATGTGTGCAAAGTAAAGACTAAAGATCAACCTGCCTAGCTAGTGTTTAGGGGCTGATAGCCATCTCTTCTGGTGTTTACTGTCTCCGTGTCCTGTTCTAGCTTATGACGGTGTGATTGTGGCGCTGATTCTGTTGGGACTCGTTGATTTCGTCCGCATGATCACCTCTTAATTGTGTTGTTCCTATCGAGAAATGTCGGTGTGTAACGGCTTAGGGCCTGTTTGGGCTAAACTTCGGTCCGAACTTACCGGCGACGGGTCTCGCTCCGCTCGTCAGAAGTTAGCCTCCCTTTAGAATAAATTGTCTAAATTCGAAAATTGTTCATATATAAAAAACTAACTTTTCGAAGATAATGTTTTTAAATTTTAAAACTTCAGATTTAAAAACATTTTAGCTTTTAAAAAACGTAAAAATAAAAAGGCAGAAAAGAAAAGAAAAATGAAAAAAAAATAAAGAAAAAGTGAAACGAAGCGGTGGGTACCGGGCAAACCAGGTGAACCGGGAAAGGCATACCGCATAGACGGTATGCCCGTCCCCGGCTGGGTAAGTAGTCCCCTTCGGTGGGTACAAGCCGAAGGGGAGCTTTCGTCTTCTAAGTTGCTTCTCTAATGTGACAAATCTATAAACCTATAGACGAACACTATCCCTAGTGTCACTAGAGCTCCTCCGATCACTAGGCACCCGGCCATCACAAGACCCGTTTTATCGAATAAGTCAGCATGATCCGCCTCATGCTCGCCGGTCGAATCCATCACCTGCATGTTTTACGGGATGGGGAAAGGAAATGAGATAAATCACCAACACACATCAAGTTATGCTAAAGATGCAACCCAGCATTAACTAAAGTAAGAGAAGTTTTTCTACAAAAAAAATCACAACATTTACTAATTTTAGATGGACGTTGTATTATTTTTTACAATTCTTTATTTAACTTCCCCCTAGCTATCCCCACTCAGTTAACTTTTGAGGACATTGTTAAATTTTGTTGTGAAGAATAAAATGCTCCACGACCCATATTTATACTACTTCAGAGAGCAGCATTGAGTCATTGTAAGAACTAAATTTCTTTTCTAGACAGCATTAAAAAATAAAGCATATAAAGTTTTGAAGTAATCCAATCATATCCATTGAATCATTATAATAATTATTACTTTGGTCACTCCATGATGAAATATAGAAGCAGACAGCTTCAAGATTTAACTTTGACAATTAATTTATTGAACAATATATGGATTACATGATATTAAAATAGCTTCTACATGTATCGACTTAATGTATAAGACCACTCGGCGGAGCTATGTTCAGTTCGGGGGGCGGGGGAGGGGGCGTTCCCCCCTCCCCCCCTATAGGCAAATCTATAAACCTATAGACGAACACTATCCCTAGTGTCACTAGAGCTCCTCCGATTACTAGGCACCCGACCATCACCAGACCCGTCTTATTGAATAAGTTAGCAAGATCCGCCTCATGCTCGCCGGCGGTCGAATCCATCACCTGCATGTTTTACGGGAAGGGGAAAGGAAATGAGATAAATCACCAACACACATAAAGTTATGCTAAAGATGCAACCCAGCATTAACTAAAGTAAGAGAAGTTTTTCTACAAAAAAATCACAACATTTACTAATTTTAGATGGATGTTGTATTATTTTTTAAAATTCTTTATTTAACTTCCCCCTAGGTATCCCCACTCAGTTAACTTTTGAGGACATTGTTAAATTTTGTTGTGAAGAATAAAATGCTCCACGACCCATATTTATACTACTTCAGAGATCAGCATTGAGTCATTGTAAGAAATTTCTTTTCTAGACAGCATTAAAAAATAAAGCATATAAAGTTTCGAAGTAATCCAATCATATCCATTGAACCATTATAATAATTATTACTTTGGTCACTCCATGATGAAATATAGAAGCAGACAGCTTCAAGATTTAACTTTGACAATTAATTTATTGAACAATATATGGATTACATGATATTAAAATAGCTTCTACATGTATCGACTTAATGTATAAGACCACTAGCGGAGCTATGTTCAGTTCGGGGGAGGGGGGGGGAGGGCCCCCTATAGACAAATCTATAAACCTATAGACGAACACTATCCTTAGTGTCACTAGAGCTCCTCCGATCACTAGGCACCCGACCATCACGAGACCCGTCTTATCGAATAAGTCAGCATGATCCTCCTCATGCTCGCCGGTCGAATCCATCACCTGCATGTTTTACGGGAAGGGGAAAGGAAATGAGATAAATCACCAACACACATAAAGTTATGCTAAAGATGCAACCCAGCATTAACTAAAGTAAGAGAAGTTTTTCTACAAAAAAAAAATCACAACATTTACTAATTTTAGATGGATGTTGTATTATTTTTTACAATTATTTATTTAATTTCCCCCTAGCTATCCCCACTCAGTTAACTTTTGAGGACATTGTTAAATTTTGTTGTGAAGAATAAAATGCTCCACGACCCATATTTATACTACTTCAGAGAGCAGCATTGAGTCATTGTAAGAACTAAATTTCTTTTCTAGACAACATTAAAAATAAAGCATATAAAGTTTCGAAGTAATCCAATCATATCCCCGTCGGGTTTCTCCCAGTCGAGCTTCTCGTCGGCGTCGCCTGCCATGTTCCAGGAGGGCGCCTACGGCCAAACGGCCAGGTTCACGCCGTCGCCGCCCGACCTTGCCGGCGGAAATCTGAACGAGGGCTTCTCGCCGGCCCTGCGACGAGGGCCACTCCCGTTCGGTGCGATGGTGGCGCCGAACGACGAGGTGATGAACGAGATGATCGACTCCGGCTCTGCGGCCGCCGCTGCGAGCCCGGGGTTTTTCACGCAAGAGGAGGCGAGGGCGACGGCAGCTGTCGCGGCGCGCAACGACTGGGTGGAGGATGTGGCCGACGGAAGCCAAGCCGTCGAAGAAGAAGAGGAAGAAGTAACCCAAGTCGGGGTTGCCGACGCCAACCCGCCGAAGGCAAAGAAGAAGAGGAAGAAGGACTCGCCGCCGGCCGAACCGCGCATCAAATGGACGCCGAGGGAGGAGGAGTGCCTCGCCGAAGCTTGGATGACCGTGTCCATGGACGGCATAACCGGGGCGAATCAGTCCTCCGACACGTATTGGCTTCGAGTGAAGGCGGCATTCGACGAGCACAGACTTGGCGTTCCTGATGGGCGGCAGGAACACGGAACTGATGGACGAGGAGATGAGGAATTGGTACGAGGGACACCGCAGCGACATCCTCCGACCCGCTCCGGCCAGTTCTTCGTCTTCTCCGGCGCCTACCTCGTCGTCCTCACCATCTACGACGTCGACTGCCGCTGCTTCAACGCCGACTGTGGCCGCGGCGTCGGCCGCCGCTTCGACCACCGTGCCAGACGGGACTGCCGACGCCCCTGTTTCAGTGTAATTTCCCTCCGATCGCCGATTTGTGGCTGATCCTTTTGCCGAACGAATTTGTAGCGGGACGACGACTGGTTTGAATTTCTACTTTGTCCGGCGAACTCCGGGTGGACGACTGGAAATATGGTTCTCCCCACGAATTAATTTCGTTCAATCCGGCGGTTGTTTCGTCCGGATTTCGGCGTGGGGAGGCCAAACGAGTGGAGATGCTCTAATCATGCTACTAGCTTGAGACCTGTTCCGTTCCTTTTAGAGCATGTGTACGCAAGTAAAGAAAGCCGCCTAGTGTTTACTTTTGTAGGGGTTGATCGTGATAACTCTGTAATTTACTACTGGTATTAGATGTCTTGTCCTGAGCTTATGACGGTCTGATTGCGGCGCTGATTCCGTTGGGACTCGCTGATTCATCCGCATGATCACCTCTTAATTAGTTTCTCTCGGGAATGTAGGTGCGTAAAGGCTTGTGCGTGTGCAGTTAAATATGCACTAGTGGAAAACGGGGCAACAGGCCCGATTTGTTTGGGCTTTCAGTCCCGGTTTTCAAACCGGAACCAACAAGGCGGGACTAAAGAGTCCCCCTTTAGTTCCGGTTCAAAGTTACACCGGGTCCAAAGGTGTCGCCACGTGGTGCGGCCAGGGAGCTCGCGGTGGAGGGCCTTTGGTCCCGGTTCGTGGTACGAACCGGGCCTGGAGGTTCTCTGCCGCGGCAGAAAATTGCTATTTCTCTGCCGCGGCACAGGTTTAAGGTGGAGCAGCGTTTCTCTGCCGCGGCAGAGAAACTGGGCATTTCTCTGCCGCGTCAGAGTTTCAGCAATGCATATATCATTCAAGAAACCACAAAAAATCGTCGTGAATATATAGACATCGTCAACAGTACACGTAATGCATGCATATTTACAATATAAAGCTAGTCGGATCTATTTACTAAATCTATTAGCCTTTACCAAGTTGCTCAACCTTCGCATAGTGCTCTCCAGTTGGGGCAATGACCTCGGTAAGAAAGAATCCCGCGATTTTCTCTTGAATTGCTCGTATGCGATCCTCCGTTATGAGAGTATCTCGCAAGTGTATCATCTATATTTAAAAATGAGATCAATATATATATATATATATATATATAGGTATATTAACTGGTGCTCCATGGTGCCCGGGCACCATACGTAGATACGCATATTTTTAGTTTGTAGTACACATACCTGAGGGTATACATACCTAAGGTATACATACCTAAGATATGCATACTCAAGTGATACATACCTAAGGTATTACATACCTAAGGTGTACGTACACTGATACGTGTATATATATATTAGGTATGTGTAACTTGCATGTGTGTATGTTAAGTATCTAAAGGTATAAACGATGCCCCCCATAGGGGGCCTCACAGCGATATGCGCTTGTGAGCCGTTGGATCTTCACATCTGGGAAATCTCGTCCATTGATTGTGGGCTCAGAGCAATGCTGCTGGTTGGCTGGGCATTCTCCCGTTGGTCCTCCCGCTAGAGAAAACCATGCAACGGCAGTGTGCTACCCGCCTAAGGCTGCTCGTGGGTCCCACATTGGGCCAGGCCCGCTCGTCGGTGGCTCTAGGTGGATTCTGGTTCGGTGGAGTGTGGAGTCAGCCCGTGAAAAGATCTCCACCCGCGGGGTAGAATAGGCCTTTCCTCACGCGCTGTTTCGGCCGGTCAGTACGCTACCCTAGCAGCCAGTCCCCAGTCCCCAATCGCATCACGATCCATCCTCCCCAATCCCCTGCTCTCCTCATCCTCCCACACGCCATCTCGTCTCCCTCCGCCGCCGCGTTCGCGCTGCCGGCGGGAGCAGCGCCCGTCGCCGCGCGCTATGCGGTCAGGAGTGGCTGGTGGAGCTCAGCCTGTTCTGCGCGTTCACGCATCATCGAGCCAGCCATCGAAGGGAAGATTCAGGCCGCCACCATTGGAGATACTCGCCCAGGAAGACCCCTTCTCCTCCCGCTCCCATCATGCTCCATCCCCGCCACCAAGCACACACACTGTATCGACTTTCGGCAAGAGCATCATAACCGCCGCGGGGTCGAGCAGCTGCAGCCGGCAGTCAAGGCAGGGGCCTGTAGATCCGCCGTCGTCCGCGTCTTGCGCGCGCTCCGCCTGCGGTCGGGGTCGAGCAGCTACAGCCAGCGGTCAACGCGGGGCCCTGTAGATCCGCCGTCGTCTGCATCTTCCACGCGCTCTACCTACGGCCGTAGATCAATGGGCCATCATCTTGCATCCGTGAGAGCAGGTCCTTGATACATCCAATTTGCATCACTATTTTATATCATAATTTACTGTTATTCATTGATATATTTCATATTGGGACACAATACTTATGTTATTTCATCTATTTTGCATGTTTCATCATTATTGGAGGATCAAACACCGGAGCCGGGATTCTCATTGGAAAAAGCACCGTCGGAACGCAATATTTCGGAAGATCAACTGTGGAAGGAAATTATACCAAAAATCCTATTTTTCAAGATGACGAAGGAAGCCAGAAGGAGGGGCCAGGAGGACCCAGGGTGGGCCCACACCCTAGGGCGGCGCGGCCCATGCCCTGGCCGCGCCGCCATGTGGTTTGGGGGGCCCACGACCCCTTTCACCTCCTTTTCTTCGCGAAACCCTTCGTCCCGAAGACCTAAGCCACAGAGGGTTCCTCACGAAGAGTTACAGCCGCCTCTGCGGGGCGGAGAACACCAGAGAGAAAAGAGCTCTCCGGCGGGCAGGAATCCGCCGGGGAAATTCCCTCCGGGAGGGGGAAATCGACGCCATCGTCACCGTCATCGAGCTGGACATCATCACCATCACCATCATCATCATCTCCATCATCATCACCGCCGTCATCACCGCTGGACATCGTCACCGCTGTAGCAATTTGGGTTTGATCTTGATTGTTTGATAGGGGAAACTCTCCCGGTATCTATTCATACTTGTTGTTGATGCTATTGAGTGAAACCATTGAACCAAGTTTATGTTCAGATTGTTATTCATCATCATATCACCTCTGATCATGTTTCATATGATGTCTTGTGAGTAGTTCGTTTAGTTCTTGAGGACATGGGTGAAGTCTAAATGTTAGTAGTGAACTATGGATGAGTAATATTCAATGGTGTGATATTTAAGTTGTGGTGTTATTCTTCTAGTGGTGTCATGTGAACGTCGACTACATGACACTTCACCATTTATGGGTCTAGGGGAATGCATCTTGTATTCGTTTGCTAATTGCGGGGTTGCCGGAGTGACAGAAACCTAAACCCCCGTTGGTATATCGATGCAGGAGGGATCGCAGGATCTCAGAGTTTAAGGCTGTGGTTAGATTTATTCTTAATTACTTTCTTGTAGTTGCGGATGCTTGCAAGGGGTATAATCACAATTATATATTAGTCCTAGGAAGGGCGGTACATTAGCATAGGTTCACCCACACAACACTTATCATAACAATGAAGATTATTTAGCCGTATGAAGCGAAAGCACTAGACTAAAATCCCGTGTGTCCTCGAGAACGTTTGGTCATTATAAGTAAACAAACCGGCTTGTCCTTTGTGCTAAAAAGGATTGGGCCACTCGCTGCAATTGATACTCTCGCACTTTACTTACTCGTACTTTATTCAACTGTTACATCAAAACCCCCGAATACTTGTCCGTGAGCATTTACAGTGAATCCTTCATCGAAACTGCTTGTCAACACCTTCTGCTCCTCGTTGGGATCGACATTCTTACTTATCGAAAATACTACGATACACCCCCTATACTTGTGGGTCATCAGTCCTGCCTGTTGTATGTCACCTGCTATTTATTTTGTTTTTTTTTTGCGTGATTTGCTCAATTCCTGGATGCTTTTGTGTGTCTTGACTTTGCAGATTGGCTCCTCTCTCAAGCTCTCCATCGCACCACCATCTTGACCAGGCAGGAGGACCACGGACAGAGACCTTGCTGCAAACGGTGGTCCATTATTTGGGATTTGGGGCCTCTGATGTGAGGTGCTTGGATATGGTTCCGCAGAGAGAACGCCACTGATTCGTCCATCCTCACCCCCAGAAGGCAGCCACAGATCTAGGTTTTTTCTCTCTTTCTATCGATGTGTGTGCTGCTGCAGCTAGTGTTAAGCGAAATATTTTCGTAAACAATTCTGTTCTTGCAGCTCGGTTTTGCATCACTGATCCATGATGTGAGCAATTATGTTCTTAGAGAAATGATGGACCTGTGACTATGTACCAGATTTTTCACATTAGAGAGATATGTTAAAGGTCCATTTAAATTCTCATGTAGTTTAGTATGTGTTTGAGGTTTCACTGTTGTCACCTAATTATGTGTCTTAGATCTGCTTCTCTTAGCGCCACACTTCTATGTTCTTCTTGGTTAGGAAATATTTCCAAATGATATGTATTTCCACAATTTTATAGTTATATAGGGCCAGGTATTTTTTCCTCCATGCTTCAGGTTTGAGGTAATGGTCTTGGTTATATGATTTATTTCAGTCCATTTAAAGGAACAAAGTTAGCATTTCCTGTTTGATTTTCTAGAAATCTTATAGTATAACTTACGGTATGATTTGTCTCCTTTATTTCTCTTGATCTGTTCCATGTCTTATAATCTGCTCTGCCATAGGTTTGGAGTTTCCTCCAACAAAATCCGGTGCCCCGCTCAAGGCTCAAGGAGGTTGAGGCACCGGCAACGTCCTCATAGGAGCTGCTCAACTGAGCCTGAACCCAACGATGGTATCTAGGTAAGGTACCAAACTCTGCCTTACTGCTTGTGTTACCAGCTTCTACTTTGGTATCTAGGTAAGGTACCCAATATTAGATGATATGATTCTTTTCTTTATTCGTGACTGAAGCTAAACTATATCTATATCCTCTTAAGTTGTAATCATTATATTATTTACTCACCTTCGTCAATTTAATTCTAGCGTTTTGCGAAGGAGAAGGATCATCTGAACAATGGATGTAATGAAGCTATCGCTGCTCAAACCATGGGAAAGGAGAAAAGAGCAACGCCAACATGCATGTTTGCCCACACTTGATTGTACTTGCCTCAAGAGGATTCTCTTGTTACAGTCTCAAACATTGGTGCAATCTCAAACATGTATGCTGTGAATAATTTATCATGTCTAGGTATAATCTCAAACATTGGTTTATAAAGGGATTAAAACCCCAAATCTAATATCAAATTTTTTGTTAGTTTATTCCCAGTACCCGTGTTGCAATGCTCTTTCTTTCCCGCATAGTTTGTGATACTTTTTTTTCTTGCGGAGTGATGCCTTGAAGCAAGATGATATCTGGTCTACATCTATTTTCCAGATTACTCAAGCTATTGCTTTTATCCTCCAACTTGACTTAAAGTTAATTCAGTTGGAAGAAGAAAATGGCCAGGGACAAACAGTATAAAGGTATATTTACTTTGCCACTCTTATCTATTTTCAGCTACAATTGTTTTGTTTTCAAAGGGGACATTTATGTAGCACTATTTCAGTTTGAGTAAATGGCCAGGGAAAATGACTCTTTGATCTCCATATGGGTAAAATCATTCAGCTACGAGTTTGAGTATGTAGCACTATTCAAGTTTGAGTAGTTTGGCCAAATAGAACCGTCAGTTTACGTTGTTGTAACTATTTCAATTTGAGTATGCAATTTTGCTGATAGCCAAGCGGACAAGCACCTAACTGTTTCTGGATGGCCACACCTGATTGGTTCCTCTCCGTCAGCACCGCCCCTTTTAGAGGTGAGATACTCATCTTTAGATCTTTAGATCAGAGAAAGGGTAAAATACCGAAACAAATCAAAGCATGATTAATACATGTGAATCAAACCGTCGCTGAGCAGTTGGGGGGAGGGAGAGAGTTTCTTACATGTTATGTCGTTTCTCATGCAGTTTGTGTTGGGCAACCTTGGACTAAAGATGGTTTGGTCGGAATAAGGAAAACTGAGGTATCTATTTCTTTTTTTTTTTGAGAAACACAGTACAAACGTAGACGCCCACATACACGCGCATACACTCACCCATATGAACGCACACACGCACACCCTACCCCTATGAGCACCTCCGAAAGACTGAGCTAGCGGATTGGATCTTGAAATTGACGAAGTCACCACAGGCGCCTCGCTGTCGACGGTAACGTCGCCTCCCACTGAATGAATATTCCGCCGTTATGAGACACACAGATGTCAAACCTGGGGTTTGAACTCTGGTGGGCTGGGGTACAACCACCCTCATAGTGCAAGAATCTTTTTAGAATTATTTTGGTAGTCGAACATACATGGAAAAATACACCATATGGAGCGTCATATTATCAAGGCCTGAATAGTAAATTATACACTATATAAAAGGAAAACAAATTTGGCAACTCAGAGTGATTTGGGTACTGTAGATAGCTAATTTATTACCATTCCGGTTCATCCACGTAACCCTTTTTTCCATTCAACAACGTAACTTACATTTTTCTTTTTACGTTTTTTTGTTAGAGTCTCTGATAAGGTTACCGGTTACCTTCCGGTTGCCTTTCTCGTGGGGAAGAAAGCGATTGCTTTGTGAGATGTCCACGTTGTCCACGTCCAGAATATTCTACCGATACGTGAGATGCCCATATCTAGGAAACTCCATCCCTCATTAAAATTTGTCTTCCTCTACCTACCTTTATTTGGTTTCTTCTGGTCCCTTCCTATCTTCCCCTCTCTTCTGTCGGCATCCTGCTCCAGCGGTCAGCGAGCTCAGCCTTCAGCTCGGTGCACGTCCTCGGAGTCGGTGAAAAGATGGTGAGCGGCCGCCGAGCCGGGCCAAGCTGCTGCAGCTGGTGGGCCGCTCCAGCACCCCCTTGGCCCTAGGATTCTCTCTCCCTGGCAGCCGTATTGCTTCCCGAGGCGGCCATCGCAGCTGGCGACGGGGAGGAGGATCTGGCTGTCGTCTCGTGTTCCACTCCCCTCTACAGGCTTAATTCACACCTCGATGCACGTCTCCACTGCCCCCCCCCTTCCCCCGAGCCGCCGCCTACCGCGAGCTCTGCCACGCCCGAGATCCACCTGGCCGACCTTCTTCGTGGCCGGCGGCAGCACGGGTGAGGTCCTCATCCTCCATCACGGCCGCCGCGGAGGCAGTACGCCTTCCTCGCTGGCTGCCTTTTCGGAGGCCAGTGCGGCCGCCGCAACCGCTCAAACCAGGCACCACATATTGCTACTGGACCACCTCTCCTCTTTTCCTCCGCTCGCGAATCCGATCGTTGTTGCTACGGTTTCGTCCTCTTGGACGCAAAGGATAGGCGGGGGTGCTACCGGTAGAAGCAAGACGACAACAGGCGGTGCCATTGCACAGGGAGGAAGATGGTGCTGATACAGGAGCAGAGACATCAATCCCATGGTCGCTCAGGTGAAGGCATCTCCTGTATGTCCAGCGTCATCTTTCCTAGCTGAATTCAGTGATTTTTTGAGTCATGGAGCTGATCAGAACCTAGGTAGCGAGGAGCCGAGGACTGAATGTTGCATACTTTTTTTTTTGTTTCTTACCCTTATATGCATACCTTTGTTTCTCCCTGATTCTGAGTATGTTTGAATTTACATGCTGAAGATGTGTATATTTAACTGGCTACTGGAGACATTAGCTCTGTTTTTAACTTATTTATTTGTTCCTCGGTTTTTTTAAAGCTCAAGGCGCCTGCTGTTGTACTTTTCACAATGGAGGCGCTGGTGGCCATTAGGATGGGGATGCAGACTCACTACAGGGTGCTGGACAACTGGGACACTAGCTCTGTCGACTCCTCCACAGCTGGGAATCTCTTCATACTTATGAGTATGTGGATTGTGTTGTGTGCATGCCAGATTTGTTTTCCATATTCATGCACAATGCATCAGAATGGATATCTGATCATTCAACTATAATACTGACTAAGTGTTTTATTGTCCTTTTTAAACAAACAAATATATTTCAATGCCATCTTTGATCCATTTCCAACTACTTAACCTTTATAGATCTTAATTCCTTTTGGTCAAAACATGTTAGGCAGATAAGGACATCCAAAACCTGAACTCATTTGTATTCGCTTGGGAACATAAACTATTTATTTGGAGGAGTATGTTTAATGTTTGACAAGATTGTTGTTAATATTACAGTCCTACTATCCTAGCATATTGAAAAATATTCAGATTATTGGGCAGGTAGTAGCAAGTTCCATTTCTTCTTCTTTCAATGCAACCTTTTTTCAGATGCTTTCACTAAGGTAGAAAAAATAATGTTGAAAGAGATTTGGGTTATTGGGCAAGTAGTAGCAAGTTGAGAAGATAAAGGGATGGATGACATGGATTCTTGGCTGGATGAGATGACTCAAGCGCCTCCATGTAATGGAGCGGAATATGTGATTAATAACTTATGGGAAGGACTGCCTGTAGCTTTGAGAGTGAAAGTTTGACTCGCAAGCTAGAAAAATTAAAAAGTAGGAATTTCTGGCCTATGGGTCAAGTCAATTGAAAATTTGATTTTATGTTTGCATTGTTTCTCTGTTAGATATTTTTTTGAAAAGAACATTTACATTATTTAATTCTACATCGCTTGCTCAGATAAAATAATTCCATGGGAACTTGATCGTCAGCTAGCTGAGCTAAAACGAGCTTTCAGGAACTCCAGGGATATGTACAGTCATGAACAGGTGAACTGAAGCCAGGAGGTCATTCAACATACTTCTGCAAGGGCAAATGTCCAGTTCTCTATGGTGCAAGGCCAGATGTGTCACTCTGGACATCCCTCGGATAGAAAGTAAAAGGATGTCAAAATGTGGGAACCTTTTAGCATATAATTCAGTTTATAGTGTTTCTCTTAACCTTTGGTCTGCAGTTTAAGCTGCTCACTTTTCTACAGAAAACACATAAAATATCTTCGATATTTGGATGATATAGGAGTGACCATGCTATGCATGTTTGGATTCAAGACATTGCAGTCCAAATAGATAAATAGTTCCCCTATTTTGGTTTTTGACAAGACAATTCTATTGACAATTCACGGGCAAAAGTTGAAAAAAAATAGTTAAAAAATAAACGATCCAACTCTGAGTTTAGGATTAGTTTAAACATGAGACTTTACAAGGTGGTTCACCTTACATGGTTGCCTACAGGTGAGCCATCTCTAACCACCAACATCCCTAGCTTCACTAAACCAACCAAATAAAGTAAGATTATTTTCTTGCCATTTAAAATAAAGATTCCAAAGGTATGTTTGGAGTTCATTTTAGATCTTGCTGACAAATTTGATTATTGCTTCTTTGTACTTACACTCTAATTGTTTTCTTACAGATCTTTATTTTACTGACAGAATGCATCATCATGGTAAAAATAATTGAAAATCTTTATGGGGTTGATGCATTCATAGAATGATCTCTTCCATATAGCAATACCTAATCAGGTTAGATTTCATATGTAGTAGACATTGAAAACATTTTAAATGTCAATCAGCTATTACTGTTCTTAACATTTGTCTTATCAATGCAGGTGAGCATATACTGAGAATTAACATTACATTTCTGCTTGGGTTCAGATTGAAGAAGCCACACATGATTTTTCTCTATTGTTTTGTAATGTTGAGATAGTTTCCATGCTGCCAAAAAAGCTATACTGGCACAGATGTTATACCAGTTGTCCTTCAGATACAGATGCTGCCATTGCGGCTGATGGATTTGACCAAGGTTTCTACGGACGGCTGTTGCAAATACCCAACCCTGGATGTATCTATACAAGCTGATAGAGCTCCAAGCCGAGAACATTTCGTTCAGATGACGCGCTTGGTTCCTATCTATCATGTAGTATTTGTAGACTCTATGTTGTATGGTAGTGTAGTCTTCTCTTTTTGTTGGAGTCATATTCCCTTTCTATGGACTGTATTGTAAGTTGCTAAAACAATGTCCCTGTTTATACTTTTGGGCCAATCCATGAGAAGCAATTTTCTCTATATTTTGCATTTTGCTCTTATCTAGCTGGCCGTTTCCACTTTCCAGAATACTCAACTGTATCGCTCTATAAATAGTAGTCCGGAAAAATCTACTATTATATTTTAACTTTATGTCTTCTAATCCATTGTTCATCTTGATGCCACAACTGTGAGATGGAAAATTAAGTCAATACAGAGCTCCATGGCAGTCCAGTTAACAGAGCTACTATATTACCATTAGATGAAATCTAAGGATAAGATTATTCTCCCTCCAGTTTTATCCTACAAATTCGTATATACATGGATTCTATCAGTTCTACAGGCAACATTTCCAACTGGCTTAAGGCAAATGTGAAAGAACGAGTGACTCTGACGGTCTAACGGAATAGAACCAACTGCTGATTTGCAGGCCGTATCTATTCTAGCCCATGGATATCATTTCAGATTTGCAACACGGCGAGTGAAACAAAGAGCAAAGTGCTGATTTGCATAGTATCCTCAGTTGCCATGCCATGCACGGGATTTTGTGTCGTCTAACAACAACAGCACAGTCGACGAACCAGTTCTCACCCTCTCTTCGGATTAAGACATGTCAGGAGTGTAGCTTAGTGTCACGGGTCAGCTTATTTCCTCCATGCTGAAGATCCATGCACCATCTAATACAGTAGAAGCATCTATCGGCGACCCAGCCAATGTGCAATACTGCAATCCCACTACCAATTATTTATGTTAGTGCCAATTTAAATTTAACCCAGAAAAACTGATGGAACTGCCAGCTAATATTGGCACTCTAAATATGGAGCAGTTTTCTGAGCATTACTAATTGTATTATCCCGTTCATATTACTTCTACTATATACTTAAATTAGTATTTCTCACCCAAATTATACCCATCCAGCTTACATTGCCTTCACCCAATGCTCAAGTAAGACGAAACTTCAACCTCCACCACTGAATCACTGATTCAGTCCACGCCTGACTGACATCTATTAAATCATAGAGAGTGTCACCCTTCATACATCCCACCCTTCAAACCATCAAACACACGCTTAGAAGCAAGAAAAATAGACATCCATACAAAAGAGATAAGTCCACGGGCGCGGCGTGCCGCCGCGCCAAGGCTTACTAGTGTTATATGCATTGTAAATCAATACGTGGTAAGGATTGTTTTAGGTAACGAGGCATACTCCATGATTGTTTGTTGTTGTTACAGCTTGTAATTATGCTTCCTGGACTGCTGGGGCATCCAGCCTGTACCTGCTTTCCGCGTGTGTGTGCTGCTGCAGCTAGTGTTAAGCGAAATATTTTCGTAAACAATTCTGTTCTTGCAGCTCGGTTTTGCATCACTGATCCATGATATGAGCAATTATGTTCTTAGAGAAATGATGGACCTGTGACTATGTACCAGATTTTTCACATTAGAGAGATATGTTAAAGGTCCATTTAAATTCTCATGTAGTTTAGTATGTGTTTGAGGTTTCACTGCTGTCACCTAATTATGTGTCTTAGATCTGCTTCTCTTAGCGCCACACTTCTATATTCTTCTTGGTTAGGAAATATTTCCAAATGATATGTATTTCCACAATTTTATAGTTATATAGGGCTTATTTTTTGTATGTGTTGTCACATGCTTATGTCTCTTCTGGTTTGGATGGTGAAAAATGAATAAGATGGATTTACTACTTGATGTTTGATTTTATTGGGACATGTAATTTGTTAGCTGGGTTGTGTTTAATCAACATTTTTTTGGCTTTATCCTTACATTTATCCTTACATGGTTACCAATTTTGTGATTGCTCAACGTTTATTTTTAGATAATGTTTACTGGTTTCATGACATCCCCTCCAGGGATCAATCAGAGGGAAAACTTGAAGACGCTTTAGGTTATATCGAGGATGATTCATGTTGTCAAGTGTATGGTGAGGTATTTAAGTCTATTTAGAACTTGGATTATATTTTATTATTATCTCTGGGTGCTTCTTTTTTCTTGCCTGATTAGGTTAGCAAAACGATAAATATTCATATTTTTTAAATGATGGCATGATGGTTAAGCGTTGTGTTTTTCTTCGATACTCTTTTGATCTTGAACTTTCAATTCATAATTCAGTACACTTCTTCTGATCCATGTGCTCACTGCCTCTTTTGTATTTTGTTCATATTTTGTCTCGCAGATTGTGATGATGAATTGATGACTTCATGTATTGATCTGCTCTCATGTGTGAGTTCTTTCTTTTCACATAGTGATTGCTATTAGATTACAAGTTCACGTGGCATTTGAGTTCAAGTTATTGCTCTCTACTGATTAATATTTAGTGGCTTCCCAAACATGTATTTTCCAACTTTGCTATACAAGAGGATACCAGTAAGCAAGTATTCAGATTTGGTGTGTCTTTGAAAGTAGGTTATCGTGCATAAAATGATCTGTTGGCCTGTTTTTTTTGGTTTGAATTCTTGGTCTCATAGAATCTGTATCTGCTGTTTATGTTGTTTTTCATATTCAACCATCTTCAAAAAGCAAACTCGTATACCACATGTTCTTGATGGTTCACTAGGTTGTCCCATCCTTCATGAGCATCACGGCTCAAGCGAACGACAACAAAACTTATCTCTTGTCTTCTCTTTCTCCCGTCTTCCGTAGGGCAGGCCATCGTGCCCGCCATCTCCATCCACCTTGTCCCGTTCTCCATTAGTATGTTTGTTTGGTTCGTTTTCTTTCTCTATTTGGTTTTACAAAGGGTCATGCTAGGCGGGTTGAAAAGCTAATGCTAAAGTACGCTAATGAGATCGCTAAAATATAGGTTGATGCATGCCAATGTAATTTATTTAGTTGTAGATCTGTGTGGCCTGCACTTCCTTCCAGTTCACAAGAGGATATTTTCTGAAATCTATATGATGTTTCATTCAGATTGCATCTTTTAAACATAATTGAAGTCTTTGAATTAAACTAATATACTCATGACATGCATCTTATTATGTTTCGTTTGATTTATGCAGGGTTCATTCATGACATCCAGTTCACAAGCTACAAATATATGGTGACCATGGCTCTGTGGGGAACCTGAGCAAATATTTCTCAGGTTCACACCTCTGTTTCTGTAATTAGAAACTTCTGTGTTATTCATTTGGTGTTGATGATTAAGATTCATGAGCAAGAACATATTCCGTGGAGATTATCTTAGTTAGTCCTGATTACACATGAGTGTGGAATTGTGCACTTACATCAGCTAGGTTCTTTATCGGAAAAAAAACATCAGTTAGGTTATGTAGCGATGCTCTTGCAGCAAAATACTTATATCAGTAAATGATTCCTGAAACTTGTTTGAGTCACTGCCACTATTAATAATTTACTGAAACAATTCATCCTTGCGTTTTTGGTTCAGATAGTGCTAGGAATTATTTAGCCAGCTCTAGATTTAGCGTGTTCAATCGTTCGAATTATTTACTGTCAAGCACATGGGTTGACAGAAGGTAAAATGATTTTGTACATGAAAAATAATTAAATCCTACTTATGAAAACGATGCATGAAAACAATACCAGTGGAGGAGATCCCAGCAGTTGACTTGAAGCAGTGTGGAAGAAGGGCATGAAGATCAAGGAAGGGACCTGCTGGATACAATCGTGCCAGACCTGGTGTTCATCATCGATGATAAGTCGCACCAGGTGTTCACCCGGTGCGGAAACTACTTGGTGGCCATGCATACTCACAAAGCAAAAAATTTCCTATGTGGTTATGTTATTTCCCCTTTTGGCTAACGACAACTTTTGTGTTCTTTTAATTTTGTTTGCTGCTCAACTTGTGCGGGTAAATTACTGTCAGGTGACCAACCTGGATGTTATTATTCTTATTTTTAGCATATGGTAAATCTATTTTCTCTTGCTATGTGCTATTGTGGAATTATACACGATATGCGTGTGTGTGTAGTCACCACTCTTGAGTTAAATTTTCAGTTCCTTTATTCAGAACCATTGCTTCATGTGGTTTACGAATTCTTTGAAACAATGTAACGTGCTTCATTTTCCTTCTGTATGCACTTATTATCATTTTCTTGAGCTATTGGATGATTATTCATACTAAGTTATTATCTCATCACGACTTAGTTTACAGTTTGATCTTACTATATACTTCTTGCATTCACTTGCTCTGTATTTTGTGGGCCATGGCACGCGAGGAGATTGGTAAGGCGTGAATGGAGATACAGGTTCTGGATTCTTTTACATAGTGCTAGGAATTATTTAGCAGCTCTACATTTTAGTATGCTCCTTCATTCTAAATTATCTACTGTCATGCACATGTGTTGACAGAAGAAAAACAAATAATTTTGTACAGGAACATAATACTAACAATCACAGCTACTCTCAATTTCACTGCCGATCTGCTCTTTTAGGTGCTGCCGAATTGGCTCAATTCTTCTCCACACGTCGTTGGAAGGCTTCATTGCGCCTCGCCGAAAGGTTATCAGGTCAGCTTCTATTTCCCTCTAGATTGCTGGCCGCATTGGTATCACGTAGAGATTCATACCTTGAGCTTTTCCTCGGGCCTCGGTTCTTAGGCAAGCGTAAATATAATGTAAATATCGATAGGCTGCTAAGGAACTATACCCTAAGCTGGATTAGTTCTGCATGGAACTAATGATTCTCCACTCTATTGATTGGCTACCAAAAAAAGCAAATTACACTACCCCTATTGAGTATCGTTGTCAATAGATTGTTGTCGAGGACAAGTGTGTTCCCTTGAGCACATGTAACAAAAATAACTAGGGTACTTTTTCTTCTTCGAGCATAGTTAGTATACGTCATCTGCAAGTAAGAACCCGGGTACTTTCCTTCTGACTATTAGGTGGCATCATCTATTTATATTGATATCATTTTGAGAACATATACTTATCGATTTCTTGGTCTCGCTAGGACACACAAAATATTTATCATTTGTCAAACTGTTATAAAACTAATTATATATTTTGTAATGATAGATCACCTAATCCCTGTCCAAAACTACCTAAAATTTAATTTATTCACCAATGGAGGCAAATCTTGAGCCTTGGGTTTCTTATGCTATATCCAAGTGCAAATAATACTCCTGGTTTACAAATACTTTCATCTGATTACAGTATTAGTATAACATTCCCTTTATTCTTGAACATATTTTGTTTCTGCGGTGTTCTTAATGTTGCTTTACTTACATTTTTTGTTACAGCCTAATGGAGGTTTTTTGAGATCAAGACTATCAAGATCCTGCCCGGTGTCATGCTGGAAGCTATGTTGCAGAAGCTGCACCTATTGGTGGTGCAGCAACCTATTAGAATTAGTTTTTTTGTGTGTGCAGTGGCCTCTAAAGATTGTATTGCAGCGATCTTATTTAGATGATACTTTTGCTATTTTTAGCTTTATTTCTATTCGTCTTTGAAAAACTATAAGAGTGTTAATATATTTCGCTATTTTCCTAATTGTGTGTAAGCATTCTTGTTCTGTTCAGATTTTGTGTGTTCAAACTTATTGACTTTGTTTTCTAAATCCTATAAAACGTATTTTCATTTACGCGTAGATCGGTTTGATCTTCACAGGATCGTGCGCCAAGGCGCACATTATTTGGCCATCGAATTTGAATGTTATTGCAATGTTGTCTTTCGGTGTTTATCATTCTTTCGTGCTCGGTTATTTATGCACTTCTTTTTTAAACGCCTTAGTCCAATGTGTTCATCTATAAGAAATGAACATGAGCTCTACGGGGTCGTGCGCCAAGGCGCACATCTAAATCTAGTGTAAATGTTAGGTATGTGTAACTTGTATGTGTATATGCTAGATATGTAAACCTTAGGTATGTGTAATTTAGACACGTACACTTCAGGTATGTACGAAATACACGTTTGGTGCCCGGGCACCATGGTGCCCCAATTGTGAAAATTTGTTATCGTACACGAGTGTGGAGTATAGCGACATCCGCACCCCTGGGACAGGCCATGTCATGAATGAAGTTGCAGACGTAGTATCCACATAAGTTATTCCCGAGTTCCTGCCTCATACACTTTACGAACAAATAGTTCGATCAAACTAATAATCAAGCATCGTATTGAAAGTAAATATCATAGAGTTTCACGGACATAGCTATATATATAGTACTACTTACAGGGTAATCTTTAAATGTAAGCTCCGGTTTCCATTTACCCGGAACAATATTGATGAACCGTTTCCAGGCCCTGCCCGGCAAAAAATAATGAGTAAATGAGTAATTGATTAGTTGATGATATCGTCGAATTAGAATAGATGGAGATGCCAATACGAAATTGATTGAAATTACCTCTGGAGGATGGCAGCCATGTCCGCCCATTCCGCATGTTCTTTACGTTTTGAGTCCATGCCATTTACGACTCCTTTGTGAAGATCAATGATTAGGAGAATAAAGTGGAATCTGCACAAGCATAGCTCAATGATTACGAGAATAAAGTGGAAGCTGCACAAGCATAATGTATGTTATATATAACACTCACTTGAAATTATAGGGAAAGAATATATCCTCTTTGTTTGCTTGCTTCACTAAAAACATTAGCATGTTGTCATCTATGTCCTTGGGGTACTGTAGAACCGTAACTTCATGAACTGTCTGTGGGTCAATGAACCCCAGCTCGTGGAGCTTGCCTCTTTTGCATTCGAGCTTCTTCATTCTGCATAATTAATATATAGCGTACACAAAGAATATAGTGAGGATAAATCTTAGTGCAAATGAATGAGCTAAGCTACAGACTTAATTACATAAATAAATCACTTACATGCAGTAGCAACTGATGACAGCTTTGTCGAGGGCGTCTTGATTGAATAACTGAAACAGTTCTTCTAACTCAAGGTTTATCTCCTCGCCCCCCCGGAAGTAATGCTCATCTCTAAGATACACCGTGAGGTAGCGATCACCTCTTCAACAGGCTTGCAGGTACCATTCATGCAACCTTCACATTTGAGTCCCTAGACACGCGAGCTCGCCAGGTTTGACGAGATCACATCCGTATCTATACTTGTTTACGACTTGAGCCGTTGGATAGTAATCTTCGTACTGAACTGATGCTCCCTGAGCTCTAGCCTCCCGTTCGATCATCGATGCCGTCTCTGGATCATCATAGGACTGCACGACGAAGTGGGGTATGGACTGAATGTCCTGCTGTTCAAGCTGGGCGACTTTTTTTTGCTTTGCCCGCTCTATAGGAATGTCCAAGAGAGCGGTCATGATCACTTCTCGGCTCAGCTCTCTTTATTCTCGTCTCGGCAAAGTGCTTCATTGTATGCGGTGCAATAAACGTCTTCTTCGGCGCAAGAAACGCCTTTTGCTCATCAGTCTGCTCATGTGGTAACAACTCTGGAGTCTGTGCCCTCATCGGAGTTGATGATCTCTTCGGAGTCGTAGGAGGTGTCGCGGTTAGCTTCCTCTTTTGCTTAGGCGGAGGCGGCGGAGTCTCCTGACGAGGAGGAGGAGGCGGCGGAGTATTGTCACGCGTGGGAGCCGCCTGTGATTCCTGAGGAGGAGACTGCTCATGCACAGGGGAATCATCATCGCGCATAGGAGAATCATCACGCGGAGGAGACTGCGCAGGTGGCGTAGGAGGCGGACGAGGTGGCCTGCTTGGTGGCTTCTCACCTGGAAACATAATGTTCTCCTTCCTCCATTGCACGGTGGTTCTACGGGCTTCTCCCAGTTCTTTGATTTCCCCATCTTCACCTGCAAGGTGCTCAAGCACCAACCTCTCATAATCTCTCAACACTTCATCCACCATCACAACAGCAAAGTCGTCTTGGACCGGACGACAATGGTAAGTCCTTGTAGGTAAGAGGATGCCGACCGCCGCCTTGAAGGATAGGTTGAAAACTTTAACATGCAGCTGACAAGGAGGGCTCTCAGTGAGATCAACCACGGGGGGTAGCGAGGAGGCTCGACCACCTGGTCATCATCATCATTATCCACCTGCTGAGTGGAAGCCACACTGCTTTTCCGGTGTTGAGATTGCAGCGGGACGATAGCATTGAGCAATGCAGGATCTACAGCCGCCCTCCCGTTTGGATGCATATGCGTATCTGGAGGAGCCTATGGAGATGACGTTCGGAAGGTTCCACTTTCGCGTCGAGAAAGAAGGAGCGTATCGTCTCGAAATTCCGATCTCATCGGGATTAGCGGCGGTCGATCCCGACTTTTCAAGTTCAACATCATCAATCGAGTCAGGCGACGAGGAGACTTCATTGCCACGCTTCATCAGCGCCAGGGCAAGCGAAAAGCTCGCCAAGATCTTCAGCGACATGTCCTTCGAGTCATCTGCGGACTCCGATATAAGCGATGACTCGAGCAGCGTCGACAGCTTCAACTTCATCGACAGATCCACTACTGTTGGAAAGGTCTTCACCAATCTCTACGATGGTGTCACCAAACCCAGCAAGGTTCAGAATCCGAAATATCATCAGATCTATGCCATCGAAGAACCGAGCCGCGATCAGGAGGAGACGTCAGAGGCTTTCGATGATATGGGAAATCCATATGTCGATCCCTCGGACCTTAGGCGAGATCTAGGCACTAAATATGTCGGGCCTACACCGCGTTTAAGGGTTCAACTTCCACAAGAAGCGTGGGATAGAGCCGCAAGAGCTATGGATGGTACAGAACCAATGGCTACAACCGCCACGACGGAAGAGCTACAAGCATACCAATACAGACTCGCCCGAGCTGGACGAGAATTGGAAAAACAGACAGCTGCTCTGAACAGAAGAAAGGAGGCAGCTTCGCATCAAGCAGGCGAAGGGCAGACTTAAGTCGACATTCAGGAACCTCGGGAGATAGCCACAAAGAAGCTCGAAACAGAGCAAGATCTCGGCTGCAAAACATACCTGAGGCTGACAGAGAAAATCTAGTTCAGAACCTCGACATGTCCTTTATGTCGATAGACACAAGGGGGAACATTATCCCTAAAACACCGGAAGCTGGGTATATGGCGACGCAAGCCTTCATCCTCGCATCCAAGCCACCTCCCGGAGATCCAAGAGAAGTATTGTACAATATGGTCATGACAGGAGTTGGAGCCATGGGAACGGCGTTCGCAACTTCGCCTCCTGAAGGATCAGCAAGGCAAAATAGTCCACGACCTGCTGCAGCAGCACCAGGTCCCGAGAGAACAAGTGGAGCAAGAGACACAGCATCTCAAGCACGGGTGGACAGAGCACGACAAAATAGAAGGGAACATCGGCACTCCCTGGAGATAGATGACGAGGATATGTGTGGGCTGCCGTGCTTTACAAGGAGGGTCCGAAAAACTCGAGTACCTTCGGGGTTTAAATTACCCGATAACTTCAAAAAGTTTGATGGCCTGCAAGATCCAGAGGATTGGCTAATTGATTACCTCGAGACGGTGAAGCTGGTAGGAGGAACCAGAGCAACAGCCATGCAGAGCATCCAAGTACATCTGAGTGGAGCCGCGAGGTCTTGGATAAAGAAGCTTCCTCCGGGTTCCATCGATAGCTGGGACAGTTTCGAGGATGTGTTCGTCAAGAACTTTCGATCAACCTGCAAAAAACCTGCATCGTTAGAAGAGTTGAGAGCGTGTCGACAAAAGCAGGACGAATCAATGAGGAAGTATATCCAAAGGTGGAATATCATTAAAAACTCGGCAGAGAACATATCTGACGAGAGGGCGATAGATGTGTTTGTCGCAGGAATCCGACGAGGAGATTTTGTCGAAGACTTGGGGAGAACCAACCCAAAGACAGTATCAGCGTTGATGGAGATAGCAAACAGGTGGGCAGATGGAGAAGATGTTCTTCATAACAAGCGGCACAGGTCACCAGAGGAGGACCGTGGTCGAAATTTTCAAAATAGACGTCGGTTTTCTCGACAATTCTCGAATTACGACGCTCCTGGTCAAATCTCGGCTGGGTTTCGAGCAAGCGCTGGAGGAGGCAATAGGGATGACTATCCAAGGAGCAGCGAGGCGATAATAGAGATGACTCTCGAAATAACAGGCAAAATAGTGGGCCAAGGTTCTAGAGACCTTTCGTGTCTCCCGAAGATATGATGAACGGGCCGTGTCAGATGCACTTCTATCTCGACAGCAATGGGAAGAGACAGTCAGGACACCTGCAGAAAGACTGTCGAAATTTTCAGGCAATGTTAAGGTTTGCAGGGCAAGCCAATGCTCAGGCGACAAATAGAAATCCTCAGGGGCCCAGGAGTGAGATCCACTTACCACCTCCCCCCGCAATCACGGACGAAAATCGACACCAGCTCAGAATAGCGGCAGCACCACAACCACCTCCATACGTTGATCCCAACTCCAACGGAGCGGTCACGATGATTCAGAAGGGTAGGCCATCCAATAGAGCTCAGAAAGTAATCTCGCGACAAGTGTTCATGGCAGAGAAGAAGCCTCCACCAACGATTGAGTACCTAAATTGGTCAGGGCAAGACATTGGATTCACAATAGCGGATCATCCGCAGCAAGTTCCTCGACCAGGGCAGTCAACACTTATCTTACCAGCAGTAATCGCAGGATTCGACGTATCTCGAGTATTCATAGATGGAGGCAGCAGTCTAACCCTTATGTACGCAGATACACTAAGGAAGATGAACATATCCCTAGCAAATCTGAAACCAACTGACACACGTTTCCATGGCATCACGCCGGAGAAGCCGAGTTATCCGTTGGGGAAGATCAATCTCGACGTTCAGTTTGGGACCCGAGAAAATTACAGAATAGAAAGGCTAGAGTTTGAAGTCGTAGATTTCCCGTCGCAGTATCATGCCTTGTTGGGACGGCCAGCATATGCCAGGTTTATGGCGGTACCACATTACACGTACTTGTTGTGGAGGATGCCTGGACCTAAGGGACCAATTACAGTCAAAGGAAGCTTTGCGTTAGCCGATAAATGTGACAAGGATTTTCATCGACTGTCAGAAACTTTCGGGATGCAAGCAGAATACATGGCGTCAAGGCTCACGACTGATTATGATGTGCTGCCAGATGTAGGGAGGCCTAACATAGAACCAACCTTCAATACTGCGAAAGATTCCAAGGAGGTGCAGATTCACCCGACAGATCCTAAGAAAACGACGTCCATCGCGACAGACATGGACCTCGCATAGGAAAGCGCGCTCGTCGAGTTCCTCCGTGAGCACTGGAAAATCTTCGCATGGTGTCCAGCTGACATGCCAGGAGTACCCAGGGAACTTGCCGAGCACCACCTAAACTTGGATCCAATAGCGAGACCAATTAAGCAACCTTTGCGGCGTTTCTCGGAACCAAACCGCAAAGCTATGTTGTCAGAGATCGATCGACTCAGAGAAGCTGTTTTCATTAAAGAGCTGCATACAGAGGCCACGTGGGTAGCAAACTCAGTGTTGGTCCCAAAGAAAAACACTAAAGTCCTTCGCATGTGTGTCGACTTTACGTGTCTTAACAAGCACTGTCCAAAGGATCACTTTCCCCTCCCGAGGATCGATCAAATTATCGACTCCACAGCAGGATGCGAACGTCTTTCCTTCCTTCCTTCCTGGACGCATATTCTGGTTATAACCAGATCAGATTAAAACAAGAAGACGAGGTCAAAACAGCGTTCATCACACCTTACAGCGTGTTTTCCTACAGAACAATGCCCTTTGGTCTGAAAAATGCGGGAGCAACATATCAGTGGATGATGCAGAAGTGCTTAGCAACACAGATTGGGAAAAACGTACAAGTGTACATTGATGATGTCGTCATAACGTCAAAAAAGGGGGCAACACTAATCGAAGACCTGAAGGAAACTTTCGACAACCTCGACAAGTTTTGTCTCAAGCTGAATCCGACGAAGTGTTCTTTCGGCGTCCCTGCAGGAGAACTTCTCGGGTTCCTAGTCTCAGCAAGAGGGATCAAAGCTAATCCCGAAAAAAATCCAAGCTATCGTAACAATGAGGAAGCCAACAAAGTTGAAAGAAATACAACAATTAACTGGGCGAGTCGCAGCTTTAAGCAGATTCGTCGCCAGGTTGGGAGAAAAGGCGTTACCGTTCTACGCTTTAATCAAGCAAGGAGAGAAGTTCCAGTCGAACGAAGAGGCAGATAGAGCTTTCGAGGATCTTAGACGCACATTTTCGACACCACCAATCTTGGTGGCGCCTAAAGAGAAGGAACCCCTCCTATTATATATTGCGGCCACACCACAGGTGGTCAGCACAACACTTGTCGTTGAAAGAGAAGAGGAAGGAAAACTCCATGGAGTGCAGATCGAGGCCGGTATATTTCATTAGTGAAGTTTTATCGCCTTCAAAACAGCGGTATCCGCAGTACCAGAAGTTAGCATATGGAGTATTCACAACCGCAAGAAAATTGCGACACTATTTTTCGGCGCACCCGATATAGTGGTCAATGAGGCGCCTTTATCCAACATACTAAACAATCCAGAAGCTACGGGTCGTGTCTCCCTTTGGGGAATAGAACTTTCTCCTCGGGACATCACGTATGAAAAAAGAAAAGCAATAAAGTCGCAAATTCTGCCAGATTTCATCGCAGAGTGGATGGAGCTGCAAAATACAGGAACCCCGGATTTATCGGGAACTTGGACTATGAACTTCGACGGGTCCAAGAGGGTAGAAGAAGCTGGAGCAGGCGTGATACTCATATCACCTGAAGGCGACAAACTAAAATATGTCTTACGAATGACGTTCCCGAACGCGTCTAACAATGAGGCAGAATATGAAGCTCTTATACACGGGATGAAGATGGTGAAGGCTTGTGGTGCAACTCGACTAAAAATCTTTGGCAACTCACAATTGGTGGCTCAGCAAGTCATGAACCAATGTGATGCAGTCAGTGATAGCATGGTGGCATACAAAGAAGTGTACAATGAGCTCGAGAAGTTATTTGATGGATGCGAGGTAAATCACATCAGCAGGCTGAGCAACGATGAAGCTGATGTTCTTGCAAACATCGGGTCGCAGTGTCTCGCAATTCCACCAGGTGTGTTCTGGGAAGAGATAACTGAGAGGTCTACAAAGCCGAAGAAGGCACCAAAGAACCAGAAGGATGAGAAAACCTCGACAACTCCTAAAGAAGCACTAGAAGAAGAAGAGGAACAAGAGCTAGTGATGATGGTATAGGTCCCATGGATGCAAGCATATATATCATACATCTTAAGGAAAGAAATACCCGATGACCCAGTTGAAGCAAGGCGAATTATTCGACGATCCAAAGCTTTTACGGTGGTCAAAGGGGAGCTGTACAAGCGCAGTATTTCGGGTGTGTTACAAAGGTGCGTCACACCCGAAGAAGGAAGGATGATTCTGAAGGACGTACACGAGGGAATATATGGTCATCACGCGAGCAGTCGAGCTATTGAGGGCAAGGTTTTCCGAGCTGGCTTTTACTGGTTGACAACACTCGAGGACACGAAGGAGATAGTACGAACTTGTGACGCGTGCCAGAGATTCGCCGCAAAGCCTCACTCTCCGGCAGCGGAGCTGATGCCAATACCGCTGTCTTGGAGCTTTGCTCAATGGGGCCTCGACATGGTGGGAAAGTTACACAAGGCCTCACCAGGAGGATACGAGTATATGCTCGTCGCTGTCGACAAGTTCACCAAGTGGATATAAGCAAAGCCGATAAATTCACCAGACGCAGCGTCGGCAATAAAGTTCGTAAAAAGCATCGTCTTTCGGTTTGGAGTACCTCACAGCATCGTCACGGACAATGGTAGTAACTTCACATCCAAGGAATTCAAGGCATACTGTGCAGAAGTGGGCATCAAATTGCACTTCGCGTCAGTTGGGCACCCACAAACCAATGGTCAAGTCGAGAAAGCCAATGGTATCATCTGCAACGGTATCAAAAAGCGCTTCTTAGGACCGCTGGAAAAAGCTCGACATACTTGGCCAGAAGAGCTGCCGAGTGTATTATGGAGTATTCGAACGACACCAAATACAGCGACACAGGAAACTCCGTTCTTTCTGGTCCATGGAGCTGAGGCAGTATTGCCGATAGAAATAGAGCATGATTCTCCGAGAGTCACAGAGTACGATGAAGAAGCTTCCAGAAAAGCATTAGAAGACGATGTCGATGCACTTGACGAAGCTCGAGATGAAGTACTATCACGGGTTACCAAGTACCAGCAAGACTTGAAGAACTATCATAGTCGACGTTTACGGCCAAGGTCTTTTCAGGTTGGAGACTTAGTCCTACGGCTTAATCAAAACGGTACTGAAAAACTCGAGTCGCCATGGCTTGGCCCTTACATCGTCACAGAAGTAATCGAAGGAGGAGCATACAGGATAAATGACAAGAAGACGGGGGTTCCCGAGAAAAACCCCTGGAACGTGGCACAGTTAAGGCGTTTTTACGCCTAGAGTCAAATATAGTCCTCCTTGTAAAAATACAATGTACTGAAACGCACGCGAGTTTTCAGACGCACTCTTTTCCTTTCAGGGCACCGAGTGGGGCTGAAAGTTTTTTAATGAGGCGGGCTCGCGGTGCTGCAATATAGTAAAAGATATTGGTGATATACATCTTTTTTTTGTCGACATGCTCGGGGGCTCGTAACCCGCGACAATAAAATATATATACTCTCACAAAATAGTAAATCCATCGGGACGCAAAAAATAGCTTGAGCTCCGGCCAAAGGCTCGGGGGCTTCACAATATAGATTATACTTTACAATATAGACAACTTCATCATTACAAAGAGTTCGACACAAAAAATATATATGACTTCTCGCAATATAGTACAACTCAGTTGATACATAATATATTATCTATGGATAAACCTTTGTTATTTGCAGCAGTTGTTGTATGTTCAGCATAGCTATCTTTGACAAAGAATTCAGAGTCCATTCGAAGAAGTTCGTCCATCATTTCTACGGCTACGGGAGTTACAATATCATTGATTTTGTCGATGTTCCTCTTGCGCCTCGACTGCTTAGCCAGGCACTTGGCGACAATCTTCGTCAGGTCTAATTTCCGGTAGCAGATATGTATCATAATCATGGCGAATCTTGCCCCAGCAGACAATTGAGCTCGCACAAAATTATGGATACGAGGAGCATCCCAAAATTTCTCCATCAGAGCAGGAAGAGTGTCCGGTATTTCGTTCCGAGGAAACATGGTACTATAAACTAGCGACAAGGTTCTTGTACAGAAATCAAGGAACTCACGAACTTGACAGACGCGGTCCTGGAATCTAACAATTTGTCGGGTGCGTTCTGGAGTGGCCCAGAACAGAGAACCATGGTCAAGTGAAAGATTAACCAGGAGATTTGTCCTTGTGTCTACCCTTTGGTCTACGGCAGCAGTGTCCAGAAAGGAACCTATTCGGTGACATCACAATAATTTCAAAGGAGGAAACAGCGAAAAAACAGAGGAAGTTTTAGTTTGCAAAGCATACCCGACATATCCAAACTTGCTTCATTCATCAACTCGAGCATAAAATTCTCTCGGGTGGTAGCCTTTGCAGCTTCGGAAACGGCGGCTTCTTTCGCAGCTATGGCTTCTTGAGCCTGCTGCAGTGCAATTTTTTCCCTCTCGGATGATTTTCGAGATTGCTCCATTATTTTAAGTGTTTGTTTCTTCATATACTGAAGTTGCTGACGAAGCTCCTCCAAGTCTTGGGTTGAATCCTTACTCGAAGAATCTTCAACAAACTCGTTGTCAACATGCATTTTCTTCGAGTGGGAGGAAGCAGGAAAAACATCGGAGGGACGAGGAGTTGAAGTGTAGTTATCAAATATCAACTGAAAATAAAAGTTTCGACATCAATCATCAAGCAAAATAGATTTCCATTGATTCTCAGAATATTTACAAGGCATTACAATGGAGGATACCCTAATGAACTAGTGGGATAAGTGTCGCCAAAGCTACTCTGGCGACAGCATCAAAAGGAAAAAGAAAAAATAAGAAAGACAGGGTGGTCTATTTGACCTCCGGCTTGGATGAGCTTGGAGCAGGAGTTGGCTTGCAACCGAGGAAGGCAAGGATCGGCTTTGAGGGTGGTCTGTCAGCCTTAATCAAAGATTGCCATTTCTTCGTCTCCATCTCCTTTATATCGCCAACCTTGGCCCGGTCGACGTCCTGTTGGCTGTCAGCAACCAGAGCAATGGTGCCCTCGACGTCAATCTTCAGGCCTTCTTGGCAAAGTTTAAGCCCAAGATCTTCTTGAGAGTTGAAGCACTTGGCGAGATTTGTGAAAACCTTGGGTTCTTCTTTCTTCGGGAAGAAATAAGGAAAAAGGCGCGACAGACCTGCCCTGGCTTCAGCAAGGCCTTCGCTTGCTTCCTCTCCATGAAATTCAAGAAGGGAAAGCTCGTCAAGCAGCTGATCGCCTTCAGGACATTCCAAGTCAAAATCTTGATGTGTTTTCTGTAACGGCCCCGGTAGAACCCCCAATTAGATTTGTTTGTGCCTTTCCTTTTTATGCATCATCATGTCATCATGCATCATCTCATCCATGTTCTTTTACTAAATAAAATTATTTTTATAAACCCAAATTATTTTATTTTCCCTCTCATATGGATTATATAATAAGACCCTTCTCTCTCCTTTTCTTTTAACCAAACAATAAAATCAAACTATCGAACTAATAAAATTATTTTCAATGTCTTCAAAATAAGACTTGTTTGTTTGGTCTTTTCTGTCCCCTCCTTCTATCTCCCTTCCTTCGTGTTCAATCCATCTTGTTTCCTGCCATTGGCATAATTCCAGAATTTTGGAGAAAAGGCCAAGCCTCACCCTTCTATCTCATATCCTCTTCGTGGCCCAACTTCATCTCAAACAGCCAGCAGTCAACCTGAAGCCAACCTTTTTTCTGTTGGACTCCTTCTCACGAAGAGAGAGCATGAGCTCTCTGGCTCAGGCAAAGGAAGGTCGCATGCGTGCCGCGCCGCACCCGCTCTTCAAGATATTTTTCTCAGCCATTCTCCACAGCCACCATCGGCCTCCACTTGCTCCCCTCTTCTTTCCCCTCTCCCAAGTTGAACCCGAGGAGGAGAAACCCCACCGAGCGCATCGCAGCAACCTCGTCCTCGCCGTCGATCCGCCAGCTCCGGCCACCCACTCCGCATTCCTCCTCAACCCAAGAAATTGAGCCAGGGCGCTCTATATCATCGCCAGCTTCGTCATTTCCTCTCCGACCACGGCAAAGAAATCTTTGTTTCCGACCACCTCCGACCTCGCCCACCCTCGCCAAGGTGTTCATCTTACTCCTGGTGAGACGGCACCCCTATTCCACCTCTTCCCTGTCATGTTGCTCTTTGTTCGGCGTCGCGTATTTCTGATGGAACTGTCGTCTTCCTGTCCGAGATACGCTGTCGGCGTTCGTTTTAATACCGCCGCCTGGGGCCTTCGTCCACTTCGCCGCCGCAGTGCTCTCTGGCGAGTACCTCGCCGTCCCTGCTTCGTCTCCGTCCTTGTCGAGCTCATCTGCCTCGCCACCGACCTCCCGGGTGAGCGCCCCCTCTTTCCTACCCATTCTCTGCCTTTTCCGTCAGCGTAGTTTGCTTCTTTGGCGATGTTCGTGCACCGTCGTCACTGGCGCCGGCTCTGTTCGCTGGGTCGTTCACGACCCAGGTCGTGCACCTGGAGATACGTCAGCTGAACGTGCATCTGCCACAAGCTTCTAGCTTGGTTGCGTCTTGATTTACTGGCTTACTGCCCAGGATCAAATCCCAAGGGAAAACACACGACCAATCTTTTTAAAATCTGTTGTTCTCCTTCCAGTTTCAGATAACACATGTGCAAGTTCAGTTATCTTTGGTCTAACAGTTCCTGGTATCCTCGTGCATAGATCATCTCATGTTTTTCTCTCTGGCTAGCTGTCCGATTCAATTACATGCAGTCCAAAGTTCAGTTAACATTTTCGTTTACTCGTCAGTTAACTGTAGCGACTAGCACTTCCGCTCTGTATATGTTCCTTCTTTTGAAAACCTGGTCGGTAGCACAGTGGTCTTGGTTACCTTAATCGAGCCAGATGGTCCAGGCAACAAATCCTGCTAGCCTGCTTGGTTCAGCTAGCTAGGCATCAACGATCAATTGATCCAGCTTACTTGTCTGCATGCTTAGTTGCTAGCTACCCATTCCATGTGTGTTTTGTCTCTCCGTCGGCATGTCTATGCTTTTCACTTCAGTTTCGTCAGACAAGTCACAACACTCCCAGATACATCTCAAAATCATCTGAACCCTGCCGTATCACATCTGCATGCCCGCTTCATTCTTTTATTTTGTTATATATAAATCTGTTTGTACTTTCTAAATACAAATTCAAATAAAAAAATGTTTCTATATATAAATTGATTTGAAATTATGAGGAACCTAAATATGTCATCCATTCACCTGTTTGCATCTCGCATCATATCGCGCCGTGATAGATTTGCATTACCACCTCACATATATGCGGAGTATTTCGGTTTTCCAAATAGGGATTCCGTGCTACGTTTAATATTGAAGTAGCGCACCCCTTCCATGTTATGCCATGCTAATCAACACTTAACTTTGCCGGTAGAAAAGGCAACTCCAATCCTAAATTGTTTGTCCGGGATTCCGACTTCGATTAATTGGTGAAGTTGCATCGCATTCTCGCTGCCATGCCATGCATATCATCTCGAGCATGCTGATTCTTTTACCGTAGTAGTAAGATTTGCACCCGTTGTGTGTTCCAGAATTTGCTTCTTCTCGGATAGGATCACGAAGTGTTGATGTGAGATACGACGAGTTCTTCGACAAGTGCTTCTGCAGCTTTTCACAGGCGAGCCCTCCCTCTTCACGTATTTTACATTTTGCTCTCCCTCTCACTGCTATCCTTATGTTGCGCTTCTTTATTGAGTCACGTGCCCTATACACTTGTTTACCATAATAATCCTATATGTATCATTCCTTACCCATAGCCGTTGCTTGATGTTTGAGCCTTGCAAGTCGTAGGCGTGTTTAGGCTCTGTTGTTTATCTCGATTTGTTATCGGGATATGTTGGGTTGTTGGGAGGTTATCACATTCTATATCAGTTGTTGGAGATACAATGCTTTACTTTATTGTTAACAACTAAAATTGTAAGCAGAGACATCTGTGAGCCCCTTTGCGAAAGCATCAGAACTTTGACTTGCTAATGTCCCCTAGGACCCGAGTTCTTGTTATCTATTCCGAGATTGAGCGCTCTACCTGTACGTGGGGGAGTGGGACCCCCATCACCCACTACCTTTCCCCGAGTCTGTTTATTGGGAGCCACAACCTTGGTTTTATTTGCTCATATGCACGATGCACGATTTACTTCCTGTTGCCTTCGGGTGTTTATTTCTGTACTGTACTCATAACGCAGATAGACTTATCTTGTGCCTGGTCGTAAGTGCCCGCCTGGACTATGTCGCAAACCTCTGGGTCCGTATCGGAGTACGGCCGAACTTTGTCACGGGTAGCTTAGTTGGGTGGCTCCCATTAAACTTTCTCTTGCATTGGGAACGGTCTTGATGTGAGACTCCACCTGTAGTAAGTGGGTTGGAGCATGCGTATGGTTACATTTGGGCAACCCCTGCAGGGTGTACATCATATCGATAAGCCGTGTCCACGGTTATGGACGACTTGGAATTGTATAGCTTGATCATAGAACAACTTACACCATTATCTTGTTGCTAATAATTTGCAAATAACTTGCGTACTAATATAGCATTACTACAACCGATACCTAATAAAACTTGTCCACCGTTGAGTGTCTTTTACATTGCCTCTTCGCCTTGTTGAAGGGGATATGTGTAATCGGCTGGGTTATGTTTGTGTAGTATTTATCTGTTACCTTATGCGCTCTCTTATCTTATCTGATTAGACGTATGTTGTAGCGTGTCTCTATTGGTTATAGTTTTGCTGCCGCTAAACCTACCATATAGCCCCAGGCGATATATATATATATATACTCGTCCGACGAGCATAGCCATTTCTAGTCTCGCTAAGTACGTGCCGGAGTTCGTTCCTTGGTACTTACTCTCGCCTTTTTCCTTTCTCTTTTGCTTCCTCCCTTTTGTCGGCAACCGATGGCCCGACTTCGACAGGTACAAGATGACGACGTTAGCAAGGTTACCCTTCCAGCTTGGCCTGGGCAGGGTTATGGACGCCACTGGTTATCTTCAGGACTCTTAGTCCAATTTGTATCTTGTCTGTACTCAGACGTATTCGATCTTCTGTATGAGTTGGATCTTTGTATTGTATATCTGTATCTTGACTCGTTGGAGTCGTTGTTGTAATATATATGTTTCTTGTGGGCTCTATTTTAATCCTGTTGTAATGTTACCGCTCGTGTTAATTCCTCTGGCATCACGTGTGTGATTCGTCGCGCACGTCGTGTTAGAGGGCGTCTCGGAATCGATATCGTGCGGATTTTGGCGGGATCTAGGCACTAAATATGTCGGGCCTACACATTTTCCCTACAAAGGAGCAAAACAAAGATCGTCAAAGATTGCGCAAGGATAAAATTGACAACCCGAAGAAGTGGCGGAGGTTTGAGGGCTTACTGACAAAACGTCGACTTTGCGATTGCAAGCGACTAAGGATTTCAGCTTCGCGAACAGTTTGCTCGGATATGTTGTCGCTCAAGGAAGTTTTCGCGTCATGAAGTCTTTGGCAAAGATCTTCGACAACGGCAGCATCTGCTTTAGCCTTCTTAGCATCTGCTTCAGCCTTCTTACGAGCCTTTTCACTTTGCTCCAGTTTACGAGCAAGTAAATCAGCACGTTTGTTGGCCTCTACGAGAGTTTCTGACAAAATAGTCGACATCAATCAAAATCATGATAAGAAATGGGGGAGAGATCATTTATCAGGAGAAGTAACAAAATAGTACCTGATACGTCTCCGACGTATCGATAATTTCTTGTGTTCCATGCCACATTATTGATGATATCTACATGTTTTATGCACACTTTATGTCATATTCGTGCATTTTCTGGAACTAACCTATTAACAAGATGCCGAAGTGCCGAGTTCGTTGTTTCTAGCTGTTTTTGGTTTCAGAAATCCTAGTAACGAAATATTCTCGGAATTGGACGAAATCAACGCCCAGGGTCCTATTTTGCCATGAAGCTTCCAGAAAGCCGAAGAGGAGACGAAGTGGGGCCACGAGGTGGCCACACCCTAGGGCGGCGTGGCCCAGGCCCTGGCCGCACCGGCCTATGGTGTGGGCCCCTCGTGCCGCCTCTTGACCTGCCCTTCCGCCTACTAATAGCCTCCGTCGCGAAACCCCAGCATCGAGAGCCACGATACGGAAAACCTTACCGAGACGCCGCCGCCGCAATCCCATCTCGGGGATTCTGGAGATCTCCTCCGGCACCCGCCGCGAGAGGGGATTCATCTCCCGGAGGACTCTTCACCGCCATGGTCGCCTCCGGAGTGATGAGTGAGTAGTTCACCCCTGGACTATGGGTCCATAGCAGTAGCTAGATGGTTGTCTTCTCCTCATTGTGCTTCATTGTTGGATCTTGTGAGCTGCCTAACATGATCAAGATCATCTATCTGTAATACTATATGTTGTGTTTGTCGGGATCTGATGGATAGAGAATACTATGTTATGTTAATTATCAAGTTATTACCTATGTGTTGTTTATGATCTTGCATGCTCTCCGTTATTAGTAGAGGCTCTGGCCAAGTTTTTGCTCTCTTAACTCCAAGAGGGAGTATTTATGCTCGATAGTGGGTTCATGTCTCCGTGAATCTGGGGGAGTGAGAGAAACCTCTAAGATTATGGATGTGCTGTTGCCACTAGGGATAAAACATTGGTGCTATGTTCGAAGATGTAGTCACTGATTACATTACGCGCAATACTTAATGCAATTGTCCGTTGTTAGCAACTTAATACTGGAAGGGGTTCGGATGATAACCTGAAGGTGGACTTTTTAGGCATAGATGCATGCTGGATAGCGGTCTATGTACTTTGTCGTAATGCCCAATTAAATCTCACTATATTTATCATGACATGTATGTGTTATCACCGGAATTTAACCGAGTCAGAGGTGGGCCGCGACCAAGAGGGACATAAAGAAATATATATAGAAGGAATACGTGAATCGGCCTTTTATACCAAGTTGGGCTTAATTGCCCGTGTATCTGTAATATATTAGATCGTATTTTAGTTAAGAGATAGAATCTTGGTCGTGCACGGTTTAGTGCACGCCTTCATTAGAAAGTCCACCGGACTATAAATATGTACCTAGGGTTTATGGAATAAACAACAACTCACGTTCAACCCCAAAAACAAACCAATCTCGGCGCATCGCCAACTCCTTCGTCTCGAGGGTTTCTATCAGGTAAGCGACATGCTGCCTAGATCGCATCTTGCGATCTAGGCAGCACAAGCCCCACGTTGTTCATGCGTTGCTCGTATCGAAGCGCTTTTGATGGCGAGCAACGTAGTTATCATTAGATGTGTTAGGGTTAGCATTGTTCTTCGTTTAAGCATGCTTACGTAGTGCAACCCTTGCATATCTAGCCGTCCTCACGCCTATCCCGAGTGTGGGGGCGGCACCCCGCTTGATCATTATTTAGTAGATCTGATCCGTTACGATTGCTCCTTGTTCTACAAGGATTAGTTTAATATCTCGCAATAGTTTGGCCTTACAAAGGGGGAGGATCCCGTGGCACGTAGGGTGGCGTTCGCAAGTCCTAAACGGGATGTTCCTAGGATCAACTTCATGTTGGTTTTCCGGCCTTGTTTAGGATCGGCTTACGAGCACCGTGCGTGGCCATCTGGCCCAACCTCGGAGTAGGATGATCCGATTATGTGGTGAAAACCCTAAATCGTCGTAGATCTCATTAGCTTCATCTTGATCAAGCAGGATCACCAAGTATTCGTACACCCCGTACGGATCATGGGTGGATCGGCTCTTTGAGCCGATTCACGAGATAACCCGAGAGCCGATCGAGGCTCGTATTTAACGTTTACATGTATGCCCTGCAGAAACTAAGCGAGGCAATCTCATCACCTTCCCGACCGGGTATAGGTCGGGTGGCACGCCCTGCACTTCGCAACGCCGCGTGTGACCAGAAGAGCATTGCGGGCCGTCGCTCGGAGGGGTCTCGGCCAGCCGCAGCTCTAGGCTCCCCCCGGCTCTACAGTGTTGACAAGGCCGCTGCCCGCCGGTGGGTTTTGGCAGTCAACACATTCTGGCACGCCCGGTGGGACTATCGTCTACATCAACCACATCGCCATCTACATCCGAGATGGCGGACGGCACGCCGCTCACCTACGAGGATCCGCCCGACGACCTCAAGAAGCAATACAATGAGGTCAAGGCTACCCTCGAAGCCGACCTCATCGGCTCTTTTCGGAGAACCCGTTCTGGTGGCATCAGATGGAAGGGGTTCTCACCGGAAGGTGCACTCGATGGGATAGACCTTTCTTCCCCGTCGGAGGAACGCACCGTGGGTCTCGCGGCAGGAGATCAACTACCCGGTGGCTCACTCGCTACACCGCCACTCGAGAACTTGGTTAACGTGCTGGAGCGTGTCGCTCTGCGCGTGATCCAGGAGATCATGAGCCACCAGTACTCGCCGTCGGGACCAGCTCTCGGGACGCATCAAGGAGAATTGCCATTCCAGTCCCGTCCACCGCTGCCATTTGCGTTGGCAGCACCTCGCTGAAGTGCCGACTACACCGGCATTCCTCGTCTACTGAACTGGTGGCGACCCCAGTGACTACCAGTTCTTAATGGAGGCGCCTAAGGAGATCCCTCATGGGTACGCATGCATGTATGTGCCGGATTGTGGTGACTGGGCACTCACAAACCAGGCCACAACATCGGGGACTCCGGCGAAGACAGGAGGAACGTCGGCGACAGAGCAGACGTGGCTAACTAAATACGCCACACCGACGAAACTCCCGAGCCCAGAGCTGGAAAAGCAAACATGGCAGGCCAAGTACGCCACCCCGGCGAATCTTCAGAGTGCAACTCCTACGGCCAGCACGGCGGATCGGATCGGTACCATACCGAGAGACCAGTTCGGCATGATGCCGAAAAGAAGGGCGGTCGGCTATTCCAAGCCGTACCTCGACGATTACGAGATGATCCCGCTGCCACCAAAATATCGGCTCCCCGACTTCTCCAAATTCAGTGGATCGGATGGCTCCAGCTCCATCGAGCACGTCGCCCGATATTTGGCTCAACTAGGACCGGCTTCGGTGTCGGATCAGCTACGCGTGAGGCTCTTTTCACAGTCCCTCACGGGATCGGCTTTTGGATGGTACACCTCTCTACCAGCGAACTCCATCCAGCCTTGGAAGCAATTGGAAGAACGAGTTCCATATGCAATACCATACGAAGCTTCCGAGTCCGGCATTGCCGATCTAGCACAATTACGTCGAAGCGCGGGGAAACGGTGACGAATACATCCAGGCGCTTCAGGAATCTTAGGAACCGATGTTATTCGGTTCGTATAACCGAAAAGGAAGCAGATCGAGTTGGCGGTAGCAGGCCTTGCAACACAGCTCAAGGACATGGCCTCCCAAGCAGATTATCCCTCACCGGCGCACATGGTTCGAAACTATCGGCATATGAACAGGCGCCACCCCCGACCTGTACCAAGACAAGTTCAAACGTGCAGTAGTCATGGTCGATACGGAGGAGGATGAAGTGCCTGCGGGAGGCCAAGAGATAGCAGTGGCTGAGTGGACGCAGGGAGGAACCCCTGTGGCCTGCAAATGGGTAAAGCCGCCAGGGCCGCCCAGGGGATTTGATTTTGACGTGACCAAGACTGAACAAATCTTCGACCTCCTGCTCAAGGAGAAACAGTTGACGGTTCCCGAAGGTCTCAAGTTCCCCACGGCGAAAGAGCTAAACGGAAAGCCGTACTGCAAATTCCACAACTCGCTTTCCCATGCCACCAACGACCGCCGGTGTGGCGTCAGCACATCCAAGCGGCGATAGAGAAGGGGCGGCTAATTTTCAACCAGGACGCCATGAAGGTCGACACCCAACCCTTCCCCGCCGTTAACATGGTAGGAATCACCTACCCTGAAGGTTGCCAGCCAGGCCCCTCGTTCAGACATCAACATGGTAGGGCCCGGAAACCACTCCGGCAAAGATGGAGATGAGGGCAGCTGCTCTCACAAAGCAAGGATACGTGATGAGGCCGCCCCATGCGATCGGCTCCGTCATGATGGCAAGCGCTATGTCACGGAGGGAGAGGTGAAGAATATAAGATATCGACGACCCTCTCTCGATCACCTCCTCAACAAATATGTTAATCAATATGGTCAACGCCGACGACCCTATTACGTGAGAAGATCGTTTGGCTAGAGAAGCCGTAAGATATCGTCGGCAGGATCACGATGAGGAGGAGCATGAGCGCTATGCCACGGAAGCATCAAGGGAGCAAGACGACAACGCCGGGCATTGGGACTGCCCTTCTTCGTACACCGCCGGGATTCAGGAATGAGCCGATTGCCCACAATCGGCAATTGCCCGAATGCAATCAGAAAAAGAAGGAGGCAGCCAACGTGTCCGTGTTCGAGCGCTTAGGGCCTCTCCCACCACAAAGCAAATGCGCCGAGTCACCTCGTTGGGAAGATATTGAAGATTCGAAGACGAGGGAGAAGTGGAAGAAGACAGTACCACCGGCCAAGGTGGTGCCCCGACGGACTCAGCCGTTCCCGTAAGCGCAGGGTTCAGCGATTGCGCGGCCCGGAGGAAGCCGAAAGGTTGTACCTGCATACGCTAAGAAAGGCACGGCCCGATCCGGCCGCAAAGGTTCGAGCGAACCCCGGATGAAGAGGGTCGTCCACGGAAAATGGAGTGGCGCCTAAACAGAGGAAAGCCGATGATGAGACATCGGCTGGCACAAACATGGTACTCGTCTTGCCGACAGAGCGTAGCGCTCCACGACTCTACGGAGCACACAAGGTGGACGACAAGCAGCGCATCAAGTCGGAGGTTGGGTTGGTTTCATCCAGCTCGACCAAGTAGCAAGACCAAACCAATGGGCAAACCAGAGAGGCCGATCCTTGTGATCGGCCCCAAAAAATTTACGAAGGGAACTTACAAAACCTTCAACGAACAAGCAACGTGGAGGCCGATTCCAGCAATCGGCCAAAATTATCCTCACCTACCTCTCCGCTCGGGTTCAACATGTTATCCAACGAGCCGATACCATCAATTTTCTTGACGGAATCGGCTCGGGGGCGCCTGCGTATATGGAAATATGAGGGTATACAACGTAAGCATCTCATCTTTTGTTGACGGGTATTGAGATATGGGGGCCGATGCACGGGTCGGCCGTAAAAAAAAAATGAAAATTCGAAAGTTTTCGAACACAGCCGATGCAATGCAGCATCGACTTAAGGACATGAAAGCCGATGCGGGGTCATCGACTCAAGGGAAATTTCTTCGGGGACAATGTCGGGAGCAGCATGTCAAGAATCAAGAAACAACCGATGCGTAGCCATCGACTCGGTTGTGCGAGGATTATCCAATCTGTGGGGTTAGTACAGCTGGAACGGAAGATTATCGGCTGTCAGAGGAAGAAAGAGGATCGGTTGTGGCACATTCTCGCCTCGAGTAAGGACTCGGGGGGCAGCTCACCTTGAAGGCTTTCCGCTCAGAGAGGCCGATTTGTGTTCAAATCGGCTGACGCTACATAAGGAATTTCCCCGCACACAATCAGGCCCGAGTCTACACGGCTTATGCGCGTATTCCTCGTCTCTCGTTTTACATCGGCTGAGACTCGGGGGCAACAGGCCCGGTAGATCGCGTCGTTGAAGGGCCGGTGCGTTGTTATCGGCTCATTACGCATTGGCAAAGGGGACGAATCGGCAAGGTCGAGTAGAAGAGAGAATCGGCTCAATTAAAAGGAATCGGCAAAATCAAGATTGGGGAAAAGTTCTTCATTGATTAAGAGGAGATTCCTTACATAAGGAGCTAATTGCTCTCAAAAGGGGAATACTAGGGGTTCCACTGCCCCATCTACTACTACTGGCCCTATTCTAGAGGTCCTATCTATGGGCCATCACTGCCCTCGTCGTCGCTGTCGTCGCCATCATCGGCGCTGCTCCCGGCGGGCTCGTCGTCGCTCCAATGGCCGCCGACCGGGCCCTCGTTGTCTTCATCTTCTTCGTCAGCGTCGTCCTCGTCGCTGTCGGAGTCGCTAAGATTGCCCGGCCAAGGGCGGAACCGCTTGGCCGGCGGCTCGTCGGAGGAGCCCTCGTCGTCGTCCTCCTCCTCTTCCTCGCTCCTCCTCCTCCCCGGGAGAGGTGAAGTCGCAGGAGAAGCCGTCGTCGTCACTCCCTCTTCCGTTTCCCCAACGGCGAGGAAGCGGAGGTCGCTCTCCCCGTCCGTCAAGGACTGGTCGTCCTCGGACCGCGACGGAGAAGTCGTGGTCCGATTCCTCCCCGCCGCAATGGCGCGGCGGGTGTTGGCCGCGTGGACCGCCGCAGCGTCGTACTCCGGCCGTCGGCTCACGGATGTGGAGGATTGGCTAGCAAGATCCGATGGAGCAGAGGAGGAGGAAGACATGGTGGCTGGGAGGGTTTTTGGAGTGCTAATGCGGAGGAGATACAAAGGAAGAACTGTTCAGAGCGGTTAAATCAAAGGGGGATATAGTGGAGATTCAATGCCACAGCAGCTTCCGAGGAAGTGGTGCCTAAAAAAAAAAAAAACTGCCGAGTCACGCGGAGAAGTTGAGAAGGCAAGGCATCATCATGAGGGATACCGCGACGGTTCTCGCCACGACATGACCCGACGAAGGAGCAGGAGTGATTTTGGAAATAATATTTCCAAAACCAGGGGGCATGTGTTATCACCGGAATTTAACCGAGTCGAGGTGGGCCGCGACCAAGAGGGACATAAAGAAATATATATAGAAGGAATACGTGAATCGGCCTTTTATACCAAGTTGGGCTTAATTGCCCGTGTATCTGTAATATATTAGATCGTATTTTAGTTAAGAGATAGAATCTTGGTCGTGCACGGTTTAGTGCACGCCTTCATTAGAAAGTCCACCGGACTATAAATATGTACCTAGGGTTTATGGAATAAACAACAACTCACGTTCAACCCCAAAAACAAACCAATCTCGGCGCATCGCCAACTCCTTCGTCTCGAGGGTTTCTATCGTGAGCGACATGTCGCCTAGATCGCATCTTGCGATCTAGGCAGCACAAGCCCCACGTTGTTCATGCGTTGCTCGTATCGAAGCGCTTTTGATGGCGAGCAACGTAGTTATCATTAGATGTGTTAGGGTTAGCATTGTTCTTCGTTTAAGCATGCTTACGTAGTGCAACCCTTGCATATCTAGCCGTCCTCACGCCTATCCCAGTGTGGGGGCGGCACCCCGCTTGATCATTATTTAGTAGATCTGATCCGTTACGATTGCTCCTTGTTCTACAAGGATTAGTTTAATATCCGCAATAGTTTGGCCTTACAAAGGGGGGAGGATCCCGTGGCACGTAGGGTGGCGTTCGCAAGTCCTAAACGGGATGTTCCTAGGATCAACTTCATGTTGGTTTTCCGGCCTTGTTTAGGATCGGCTTACGAGCACCGTGCGTGGCCATCCGGCCCAACCTCGGAGTAGGATGATCCGATTATGTGGTGAAAACCCTAAATCGTCGTAGATCTCATTAGCTTCATCTTGATCAAGCAGGATCACCAAGTATTCGTACACCCCGTACGGATCATGGGTGGATCGGCTCTTTGAGCCGATTCACGTGATAACCCGAGAGCCGATCGAGGCTCGTATTTAACGTTTACATGTATGCCCCGCAGAAACTAAGCGAGGCAATCTCATCACCTTCCCGACCGGTATAGGTCAGGTGGCACGCCCTTGCACTTCGCAACGCCGCGTGTGACCGGAAGAGCATTGCGGGCCGTCGCTCGGAGGGGTCTCAGCCCAGCCGCAGCTCTAGGCTCCCCGGCTCTACGGTGTTGACAAGGCCGCTGCCTCGCCGGTGGGTTTTGGCAGATCAACGTATGTGCATTGTTATGCTCTCTCTATTTGTCAATTGCCCGACCGTAATTTGTTCACCCAACATGCTTTTATCTTATGGGAGAGACACCTCTAGTGAACCGTGGACCCCGGTCCTATTCTTTACATCGCATACAATCTATCGCAATACTTGTTTTACTGTTTTCTCGCAAACAATCATCTTCCACACAATACGGTTAATCCTTTGTTACGAGCAAGCCGGTGAGATTGACAACCTCAATCGTTTCGTTGGGGCAAAGTACTTTGGTTGTGTTGTGCAGGTTCCACGTTGGCGCCGAAATCTCCGGTGTTGCGCCGCACTACATCCCGCCGCCATCAACCTTCAACGTGCTTCTTGACTCCTACTGGTTCGATTAAACCTTGGTTTCTTACTGAGGGAAACTTGCCGCTGTGCGCATCACACCTTCCTCTTGGGGTTCCCAACGGACGTGTCAACTACACGCATCAAGCAAATTTCTAGCGCCGTTGCCGGGGAGATCAAGACACGCTGCAAGGGGAGTCTCCACTTCCCAATCTCTTTACTTTGTTTTTGTCTTGCTTTATTTTATTTACTATTTTGTTTGCTGCACTATATCAAAATACAAAAAAATTAGTTGCTAGTTTTACTTTATTTGCTATCTTGTTTGCTATATCAAAAACACAAAAAAATTAGTTACTTGCATTTACTTTATTCATCTTTTGTTTATTTTATCATGTTTCCCCCTAATTACACTTTAAAAGACATACCGGTAGGACGTGGGTCTATAGTTGGGAGAAATAATATAGAGGAATTTTTCAACCATGTTAGTACCATTGACGATTTTGAGGATAGACACTTGGTAGACCTTGCTCCTACTTATGAAATTGCTGCTGCTTTAGTTCGCATGTTGGAAACTAAATTTGTTAATCTCAATCCTATAATCCAACACATGTTTCTCACACTTGGTGATATGGAAGAAGGGGAAAAGAAAGATTTTGTTTTAGAAACCCTCCTTAGAGAATTTGGTGGTATAGCAAGAGAGGCTAGAAAGTTCTTTGCTAAATATGATATGCTTGGTTCTTATACCAATTTTGTTAGTCTCCTTGAAAAGATGGATATGGATAGAATAAAGTACACTAATAATATTAATGATGGTGGGGAGATCAAAGCACCAATACCATGTAAGCTCCTAGCGATGAATGATGCACTAGAAAATAATTATGCTTGGCTTGTTCCTGAAAATTTGTTTGATGAGAGAAGCAAGCCCAAGACTAATGAAAAGGGGGACGCTAAAACTTATGTATCTAATATACTATGCCTGGTTGAGAAAACTCCGCATCCCGCTGTAGATGCACCATCTCTTGATGTTACTTGATTTACACTTTCTGCGCCTAGCTGAAAGGCGTTAAAGAAAAGCGCTTATGGGGGACAACCCATGTTTTTACTACAGTATTTTTGTTTTATATTTGAGTCTTGGAAGTTGTTTACTACTGTAGCAACCTCTCCTTATCTTAGTTTTGTGTTTTGTTGTTGCAAGTAAAGTCGTTGATAGTAAAGTTCATACTAGATTTGGATTACTGCGCAGTTTCAGATTTCTTTGCTGTCACGAATTTCGACCTGCCTCTCTGTAGGTAGCTCAGAAAAATATGCCAATTTACGTGCGTGATCCTCAGATATGTGCGCAACTTTCATTCAATTTGGGCATTTTCATTTGAGCAAGTCTGTTGCCATTTTAAAATTCGTCTTTACGAACTGTTCTGTTTTGACAGATTCTGCCTTTTATTTCGCATTGCCTCTTTTGCTATGTTGGATGAATTTCTTTGATCCATTAATGTCCAAGTAGCTTTATGCAATGTCCGAAGTGTTAAGAATGATTATGTCACCTCTGAACATGTTAATTTTTATTGTGCACTAACCCTCTAATGAGTTGTTCTAAGTTTGGTGTGGAGGAAGTTTTCAAGGATCAAAAGAGGAGTATGATGCAATATGATCAAGGAGAGTGAAAGCTCTAAGCTTGGGGATGCCCCGGTGGTTCACCCCTGCATATTCTAAGAAGACTCAAGCGTCTAAGCTTGGGGATGCCCAAGGCATCCCCTTCTTCATCGACAACATTATCAGGTTTCTCCCCTGAAACTATATTTTTATTCCGTCACATCTTATGTGCTTTGCTTGGAGCGTCGGTTTGTTTTTGTTTTTGTTTTGTTTGAATAAAATGGATCCTAGCTGTTGCATATGGACAAATATGTCCTTAGGCTTTACTCATAGTATTCATGGCGAAGTTTCTTCTTCGTTAAATTGTTATATGGTTGGAATTGGGAAATGCAACATGTAGTAATTCTAAAATGTCTTGAATAATTTGATACTTGGCAATTGTTGTGCTCATGTTTAAGCTCTTGCATCATATGCTTTGCACCCATTAATGAAGAAACACTTAGAGCTTGCTAATTTGGTTTGCATATTTGGTCTCTCTAAAGTCTAGATAATTTCTAGTATTGAGTTTGAACAACAAGGAAGACGGTGTAGAGTCTTATAATGTTTACAATATGTCTTTTATGTGAGTTTTGCTGCACCGGTTCATCCTTGTACTTGTTTCAAATAACCTTGCTAGCCTAAACCTTGTATCGAGAGGGAATACTTCTCATGCATCCAAAATCCTTGAGCCAACCACTATGCCATTTGTGTCCACCATACCTACCTACTACATGGTATTTCTCCGCCATTCCAAAGTAAATTGCTTGAGTGCTACCTTTAAAATTCCATCATTCACCTTTGCAATATATAGCTCATGGGACAAATAGCTTAAAAACTATTGTGGTATTGAATATGTACTTATGCACTTTATCTCTTATTAAGTTGCTTGTTGTGCGATAACCATGTTTCTGGGGACGCCATCAACTATTCTTTGTTGAATATCATGTGAGTTGCTATGCATGTTCGTCTTGTCTGAAGTAAGGGAGATCTACCACCTTATGGTTAAGCATGCATATTGTTAGAGAAGAACATTGGGCCGCTAACTAAAGCCATGATTCATGGTGGAAGTTTCAGTTTTGGACATATATCCTCAATCTCATATGAGAATAATAATTGTTGCCACATGCTTATGCATTAAAGAGGACTCCATTATCCGTTGTCCATGTTGTCCCGGTATGGATGTCTAAGTTGAGAATAATCAAAAGCGAGAAATCCAAAATGCGAGCTTTCTCCTTAGACCTTTGTACGAGGCGGCATGGAGGTACCCCATTGTGACACTTGGTTAAAACATGTGTATTGCGATGATCCGAGTAGTCCAAGCTAATTAGGACAAGGTGCGGGCACTATTAGTATACTATGCATGAGGCTTGCAACTTGTAAGATATAATTTACATAACTCATATGCTTTATTACTACCGTTGACAAAATTGTTTCATGTTTTCAAAATAAAAGCTCTAGCACAAATATAGCAATCGATGCTTTCCTCTTTGAAGGACCATTCTTTTTACTTTTATGTTGAGTCAGTTCACCTATTTCTCTCCACCTCAAGAAGCAAACACTTGTGTGAACTGTGCATTTATTCCTATATACTTGCATATTGCACTTATTATATTACTCTATGTTGACAATTATCCATGAGATATACATGTTACAAGTTGAAAGCAACCGCTGAAACTTAATCTTCCTTTGTGTTGCGTCAATATCTTTACTTTGATTTATTGCTTTATGAGTTAACTCTTATGCAAGACTTATTGATGCTTGTCTTGAAGTACTATTCATGAAAAGTCTTTGCTTTATGATTCACTTGTTTACTCATGTCATTACCATTGTTTTGATCGCTGCATTCATTACATATGTTTACAAATAGTATGATCAAGGTTATGATGGCATGTCACTCCGAAATTATCTTTGTTATCGTTTTACTCGCTCGGGACGAGCGTAACTAAGCTTGGGGATGCTGATACGTCTCCGACGTATCGATAATTTCTTGTGTTCCATGCCACATTATTGATGATATCTACATGTTTTATGCACACTTTATGTCATATTCGTGCATTTTCCGGAACTAACCTATTAACAAGATGCCGAAGTGCCGATTCTTGTCATGTCACTGTTTTTGGTTTCGAAATCCTAGTAACGAAATATTCTCGGAATTGGACGAAATCAACGCCCGGGGTCCTATTTTGCCACGAAGCTTCCGGAAGACCGAAGAGGAGACGAAGTGGGGCCACGAGGTGGCCACACCCTAGGGCGGCGCGGCCCGTGCCCCGGCCGCGCCGACCTATGGTGTGGGCCCTCGTGTCGCCTCTTTACCTGCCCTTCCGCCTACAAATAGCCTCCGTCGCGAAACCCCCGGTACCGAGAGCCACGATACGGAAAACCTTGCGAGACGCCGCCGCCGCCAATCCCATCTCGGGGGATTCCGGAGATCTCCTCCGGCACCCCGCCGGAGAGGGGATTCATCTCCCGGAGGACTCTTCACCGCCATGGTCGCCTCCGGAGTGATGAGTGAGTAGTTCACCCCTGGACTATGGGTCCATAGCAGTAGCTAGATGGTTGTCTTCTCCTCATTGTGCTTCATTGTTGGATCTTGTGAGCTGCCTAACATGATCAAGATCATCTATCTCTAATACTATATGTTGTGTTTGTCGGGATCCGATGGATAGAGAATACTATGTTATGTTAATTATCAAGTTATTACCTATGTGTTGTTTATGATCTTGCATGCTCTCCGTTATTAGTAGAGGCTCGGCCAAGTTTTTGCTCTTAACTCCAAGAGGGAGTATTTATGCTCGATAGTGGGTTCATGTCTCCGTGAATGCGGGGAGTGAGAGAAACCTCTAAGATTATGGATGTGCTCGTTGCCACTAGGGATAAAACATTGGTGCTATGTTCGAGGATGTAGTCACCGATTACATTACGCGCAATACTTAATGCAATTGTCCGTTGTTAGCAACTTAATACCTGGAAGGGGTTCGGATGATAACTCTGAAGGTGGACTTTTTAGGCATAGATGCATGCTGGATAGCGGTCTATGTACTTTGTCGTAATGCCCAATTAAATCTCACTATATTTATCATGACATGTATGTGCATTGTTATGCTCTCTCTATTTGTCAATTGCCCGACCGTAATTTGTTCACCCAACATGCTTTTATCTTATGGGAGAGACACCTCTAGTGAACTGTGGACCCCGGTCCTATTCTTTACATCGCATACAATCTATCGCAATACTTGTTTTATTGTTTTCTGCAAACAATCATCTTCCACACAATACGGTTAATCCTTTGTTACGGCAAGCCGGTGAGATTGACAACCTCACCTGTTTCGTTGGGGCAAAGTACTTTGGTTGTGTTGTGCGGGTTCCACGTTGGCGCCGGAATCTCCGGTGTTGCGCCGCACTACATCCCGCCGCCATCAACCTTCAACGTGCTTCTTGACTCCTACTGGTTCGATTAAACCTTGGTTTCTTACTGAGGGAAACTTGCCGCTGTGCGCATCACACCTTCCTCTTGGGGTTCCCAACGGACGTGTCAACTACACGCATCAGTACCTTTGGCTTTTTTGGCATGGTCACGGTACCCGACGAATTGGGTACCAAGACGGATGAATTCCTTCATCAAAGGCTGATAAAAGAAAAAGAAAAGGAACAATCAATAAGGTAAAAAGTTTGACAGCACAAAGTAAAAGAGAAGCGAAAAACAAAAAAGAGTCGACAGCATCAAAAATATTTGGCACAGAAGAAAAGAAGGGAGCAACTTACGTCATCCAGAGGAGGAGTTGTGGAGCTACCAAGTAGTAAGGTAGGCTCCTTGGTTAATTCGACCCTTGCCCTCTTGGGCGAAGGGGCACGGAGGCTTGCAGGAGGAGTAGGATGCTCGATGTTTTGCTGAGGAGGTGAAGTTTCATCTCCATCAGGCTGAGCTTCAGAGACAACTAAAGTACGCGACGTACTCGTTCGAGCAGTCGCGTCAATAGGTTGATCTTCATCCTCATCACCGCTGCAATAAAATGGCGACAATATAAGAATCAACATAGATAAAAACATCGAGAGCAAAACAATAAAGAGCAATAGGGAACTTACGAGCTGACAAGAGCATCCTCGTAAGGATTAAAAGCTGCCTTCCTTTCAGAAGGACCAGCTTCTTCGGCTTTGGTGGCGCCGGAATCAACGACTTCATCCCTTTTCCTTTTTTCCCTTAGGGAAACAGCGGAAGGAAGGGAGCGTGTCGAGGCAGTGGCCTCAGACTCGGCTTCTTTTTCAGAGGAAGCCGCGGATTTTTGAGAACCCGCGACTTCACTCACAGGGCAAGAAGTACCCTGGTTGTCGTCATCGACAATGGTACGTTCTTCGACTTCTCCACCTTCGGGAAGAGGAGGAAGAGAAGCCAGAACAGGGTGGTTCTGCGAAAAACAAAGGATGTCGACAAAAAGTTATGCAAAAGACGCTAGCAAGATAGTAGTCGACAGAGTACTAAAAACTCGAGAAGACAATATAGTAGTCAACAAGAATAATTACCTCGGGAAGGGGATTGGCGCCACTATATGGCGTAATGCGGCAAGAGGATGGAATAGTATCCTTCTTGCTGAGCGATGAGATTCTTCGAATCATTTTCTCCAAATCCTTCACAGGAAGGTCTTTGGAGAGCCTGTCGGCGTCTTCTTCACCAGCATACATCCAAAGGGGATTTTTGCGAGCCTGGAGAGGCTGCACTCTAATCCTAAGGAAGTAGGTCGTAATCTGGATACCTGATAGCTCCTTGCCACGGGTGTTCTGAAGCTCATGGATGCGAGTCATCAGCGCCTCTGTCGCCAATTTCTCTTTGTCGGAAGCTTCAGCGTCCCAGGAACGGCGGCGAAGAATTTTGGCTCCTCCGTCGAAAGGAGCAATATTGTGCTCCACCGAGTCGGAGCTTTCTTCGTGCACATAGAGCCATCTCTTTCGCCACCCTTGGACGGAGTCGGGGAACTTGACGTCAAAGTACTCGACATCAGAGCGCACGCAAATGACAACGCCGCCGATGTTATAGGAGACGTTGTGAGAGCCATTGCGGCGGAGGCAGAAGATACGCTTCCACAGAGCCCAATTAGGTTGGACTCCGAGGAAGCATTCACACAGTGTGATAAAAATCGACACGTGGAGGATGGAATTGGGCGTCAGCTGATGCAGCTGAAGCCCATAGACAAAAAGGAGACCTCAAAGAAACTCGTGGATAGGGGGAGAAAGACCGCGGATGAGGTGGTCAACGAAACTGACCCGGTACTCGATTGGAGGCGATGGATAGCTCTCCTCCTTGGAGAAGCGCAGCGCGTTCTCCTTCTTGGTGAACCCCAGCTTCTTCAGCAGGTTCCTATTTTGATTGGAGATCTTGGATCTCTCCCACTCCAGATCTTTGGTGGCCATCTTGGACTCGGGAGTTCTATGCCTGGTGAAAGGCGTGAGCGTGGTTGAGTGCAGGAGAAAGGCGTGAGCGTGGTTGAGTGCAGGAGGCAATGGGCGCAATGGAGGATTTTTTGCAGAGGAAGAACAGAGGTGCGGCACGAGCGAAAGTATTGACGGAGGAAGACGATGACCTTAAATAGAGGTGCGGTGAATCGACGCACCGTTGGATGAAGAGATTGCGGGATAGATGGTGTACACGTGGACAAGGGGTAAAAAGTAATGTCATTCGGAAGAGAAAGAACAGCAGCTACAGTACGTGCGCCAGGAAAAGTGGAGGACGTGTGTCCCCCACTTGCATGACGTGTCAACTTGATGAGCAATTTGGGCCCGCAGGGCAAAGAGAGCAGTTCTCGTGTTTTCCCGATACAGCGGTCGTGGCTATCATCAGCAATGATGTCATCTTGGCAAGAGAAAAATTCGGCTAAGCAGCTTCATAAGAATGGCGACAACAGAAGATTGTTAATTATTTCGAGAGCCTTTGGTCAAATACAAGTTTTTGATCAAATGCTCGGGGGCTACTTTGGAACAATGAAAAGCTCAAGAATGATAAAATAGAAATGGCGAGAGCCTATGATCAAACACAAGCATTTGCTCATAGCCTCGGGGGCTACTCCCATCGGGAGCGCTGTTCACGCACCCGACAGATATGAAAACTTCGAGAAAGAAGGAAAATATAGAAACGTAAGGCGTTGAGCCTACACCCAAGCACAAGTCGTTGGCTGTAGCCTCGGGGGCTACTCCCATCGGGAACGCTATTCGCGTGCCCGATGAAATTATAAAAAAGAGAAAAAAAGGAGGAAAAAGTGAGCATATTTCGAGTTATATAAATAACTCTACATATACTCCCATCGGCAGAGCAATATAAGTCATCAGTTGACTCAATAAAATGTGCTATTCCAACAGCCGAAAAAGCACTCGACAATATATTCTCAGAGCGCCAAAGTTGCGAACAATCTCTGAATGCCGCAAAACTGTGCGAAGGTAAGACCCCAGATCCGTTCTGAGTGGCGTGGCGCCATCCCTGACGTCGGTTTGCTACTTTTTTCCGTATCAACAGATACGAAGAAAAATCCTAACAGACGCGTTAGGTACCCGATAAAATATGACTGGGACTCGACAGAATGGTAAGACCTTAAGCGGAGCTGTCGAAGTTTACACCAGTATCCCGAGATCATGTCCAGGGACGTGATCTTGAAGTACGTTTTTGCGGATTGCCACTAGAGCAGTTAACTAGTACCTGATCCGTCAGATGAACTAGCCCCAACTACCATTATCCCTGTACAACATATAAATTTGTATCCAAAGATATGTGGTAAAGTTCAGAGCTATTAAATGAATATAAAGTTGGAGATTTTCCCTGATTCTGCGATTCAAGCAAAATCTCGGGGGCTACTGACATAGGCATCCCCAATGGGCCTGCCAAAGATGGTACCCGGGGTTTACTGAAGGCCCACGACTCGAAGGATAAGAAGAATCGGAAGCCCAAGTTACTATTAAGGAAAACTAGAGTTGTATTAGGAAATACTACTTGTAATCTTGCGGGATGGGTTGGAAACCCTCCCGGACTCTGTAACTTGTGTATTACGAAATCCCTCGGCTCCGCCTCCTATATAAGGGGGAGTCGAGGGACAAAGAAAGCATCGATTCATTGTCTCACAAACCCTAATTTTCATATCGTCGAGCACTTTTCGGTTGAAACCTTCGAGATCTACTTGCCCTCTACTTCCGACTAAACCCTAGTCTACAACCCGTAGGCATTTACAAGTTAATCCCTTGTCACCCGTAGAACCACTCCTTCGACCGTTCGGTCCAACCGTGTGTCCCTAATCTGATCCCTTTCCTGGTGAGTTCCACCTCAGCTGCCTGCCACTTAGGACGGTTAGCCTGTATCCACCTGGACCCAGAATTTGGTGATATTTCTTCAACGCAGCATTTGCCTTATTTGTTTCCGTCCTTTTCTTAAATTCTTCTGACTCCGTGCTGTACTTCACGAATTCGTCCCAGTGATTTTTTACCTTCTCACTGTCCAGAGTCTTGTCTTTCTTCATAAAGCCGCGCAATCTTTTCTTGTGGTTTTGTAATAGTTCGGCCATCATCTTCTTGGCAAAGTCACGGAGGGCCTGCTCCATCTTTGCCTTTTCATCGGCATCCCTGATACGTCTCCGACGTATCGATAATTTCTTATGTTCCATGCCACATTATTGATGATATCTACATGTTTTATGCACACTTTATGTCATATTTATGGGTTTTCCGGAACTAACCTATTTACGAGATGCCGAAGGGCCGCTTGTCGTTTTCTCGCTGTTTTTGGTTTCAGAAATCCTAGTAAGGAAATATTCTCTGAATCGGACGAAATCAACGCCCAAGCATCTTAGAATCCCCGGAAGCATCCGAACACCCGAGAGTCGCCAGAGTGGACCCACAGGGGGCCCAGGAGGTAGGCCGGCGTGGCCCAGGCCCTGGCCGCGCCGCCTTATGGTGACACCACCTCTTCGACCCTCCGACGCCGCCTCTTCGCCTATTTAAGCCCCCTCGACCTAAAACCTCGATACGAAAAAGCCACGGTACGAGAAACCTTCCAGAGCCGCCGCCATCGCGAAGCCAAGATCTGGGGACAGGAGTCTCTGTTCCGGCACGCCGCCGGGACGGGGAAGTGCCCCCGGAAGGCTCCTCCATCGACACCACCGCCATCTTCATCAACGCTGCTGTCTCCCATGAGGAGGGAGTAGTTCCCCATCGAGGCTCGGGGCTGTACCGGTAGCTATGTGGTTCATCTCTCTTCTTATGTACTTCAATACAATAATCTCATGAGCTGCCTTACATGATTGAGATTCATATGAGTTTTGTATCACAATTTATCTATGTGCTACTCTAGTGATGTTATTAAAGTAGTTTATTCCTCCTGCACGGTGTAATGGTGACAGTGTGTGCATCGTGTTAGTACTTGGCGTAGGCTATGATTGTGATCTCTTGTAGATTATGAAGTTAACTATTGCTATGATGGTATTGATGTGATCTATGCCTCCTTTCGTAGCGTGAAGGTGACAGTGTGCATGCTATGTTAGTACTTGGTTTGGTTATGTTGATCTGTCATGCACTCTAAGGTTATTTAAATATGAACATTGAATATTGTGGAGCTTGTTAACTCCGGCATTTAGGGTTCGTGTAATCCTACACAGTTAGTGGTGTTCATCATCCAACAAGAGAGTGTAGAGTCTAGCATCTATCTATTTATTTATGTGATCAATGTTGAGAGTGTCCACTAGTGAAAGTATGATCCCTAGGCCTTGTTCCTAAATACTGCTATCGCTGCTTGTTTACTGTTTTATTGTATCTGTAATTCCTGCAATATTACCACCATCAACCACACGCCAGTCCTGGGCAAAGCACTTTTCTGGCGCCGTTGCTACTGCTCATATTTATTCATACCACCTGTATTTCACTATCTCTTCGCCGAACTAGTGCACCTATTAGGTGTGTTGGGGACACAAGAGACTTCTTGCTTTGTGGTTGCAGGGTTGCATGTGAGGGATATCTTTGACCTCTTCCTCCCTGAGATTGATAAACCTTGGGTGATCCACTTAAGGGAAACTTCTGTCGCTGTTCTACAAACCTCTCGCTCTTGGACGCCCAACACCGTCTACAAGAATAGAAGCTCCCGTAGACATCAAGCACTTTTCTGGCGCCGTTGCCGGGGAGGAAAGGTAAAAGGCACTCATACTTCGGTTCCAGGTAACGTACTTTTCTGGCGCCATTGTGTTTGTGCTCGAAGCTATTTCCTTTAGATCCTGCAATTGCATCTTTTTGTTTCTTGTTTACACTAGTAAGGCATAATGGAAAACAACAAAATATGAGAGATCTTTATGAACTTTATCTTGAATTAGGACATGATGTGTTTGAAGAGAGAATTAAAAAACCCATGGAACTTTATATGCATGCTAATGGGAATGTTATTAATATGAATGCTTTGAACACTATTGTCGCTAATGCTATGGAAAGTTCTAAGCTTGGGGAGGTCGGTTTTGATGAAAATGATCTCTTTAGCCCTCCGGGTATTGAGGAGAAAGTTTATGTTGATTATGATATGCCTCCCATATATGATGATTATAATGATAGTAGTCTTTTGGTGCCGCCTGTTATGGAGGATAAATTTGATTATGATTACAATATGCCTCCTATATCTGATGATAGCTACTTTGTTGAATTTGCTCCTACTACAATTAGTAAGAATGACTATGCTTATGTTGGGAGTAGTAATAATTTTATGCATGAGACTCATGATAAGAATGCTTTATGTGATAGTTATATTGTTGAGTTTGCTCATGATACTACTGAAAGTTATTATGAGAGAGGAAAATATGGGTGTAGAAATTTTCATGTTACTAAAACACCTCTCTATATGCTTAAAATCTTGAAGCTGCACTTGTTTTATCTTTATATGCTTGTTGCACTATGCTTCATAAACTTGCTTATTTACAAGATTCCTTTGCATAGGAAGCATGTTAGACTTAAATGTGTTTTGAATTTGCTTCTTGATGCTCTCTTTTGCTTCAAATACTATTTCTTGCGAGTGCATCATTAAAACTATTGAGCCCATCTTAACGGCTATAAAGAAAGAACTTCTTGGGAGATAACCCATGTGTTATTTTGCTACAGTAACTCTATTTTATATTTGTGTCTTCGAAGTTGTTACTACTGTAGCAACCTCTCCTTATCTTAGTTTTGTGTTTTGTTGTGCCAAGTAAAGTCGTTGATAGTAAGGTTCATACTAGATTTGGATTACTGCGCAGAAACAGATTTCTTTGCTGTCACGAATCTGGGAAAAATTCTCTGTAGGTAACTCAGAAAATTATGCCAATTTACGTGAGTGATCCTCAGATATGTACGCAACTTTCATTCAATTTGAGCATTTTCATTTGAGCAAGTCTGGTGCCTCAATAAAATTCGTCTTTACGGACTGTTCTGTTTTGACAGATTCTGCATTTTATTTCGCATTGCTTCTTTTGCTATGAGGGATGGATTTCTTTGTTCCATTAACTTCCAGTAGCTTTAGGCAATGTCCAGAAGTGTTAAGAATGATTGTGTCACCTCTGAACATGTGAGTTTTTGATTATGCACTAACCCTCTAATGAGTTTGTTTCGAGTTTGGTGTGAAGGAAGTTTTCAAGGGTCAAGAGAGGAGGATGATACAATGTGATCAAGAAGAGTGAAAAGTCTAAGCTTGGGGATGCCCTGGTAGTTCATCCCTGCATATTTCAAGAAGACTCAAGCATCTAAGCTTGGGATGCCCAAGGCATCCCCTTCTTCATCGACAAAATTATCAGGTTCCTTCTCTTGAAACTATATTTTTATTCGGTCACATCTTATGTACCTTACTTGGAGCGTCTGTGTGTTTTTGTTTGAATAAATGCTTGTGTGGGAGAGAGACACGCTCCACTGGTTCATATGAACACATGTGTTCTTAGCCTTTAATTTTCATGGCGAATGTTGAAACTGCTTCGTTAATTGTTGTATGGTTGGAAACGGGAAATGCTACATGTAATAATTTGTAAAATGTCTTGGATAATGTGATACTTGGCAATTGTTGTGCTCATGATTAAGCTCTTGCATCATATACTTTGCACCTATTAGTGAAGAAATACATAGAGCTTGCTAAAATTTGGGTTGCATAATTGGTCTCTCTAAAGTCTAGATAATTTCTAGTATTGAGTTTGAACAACAAGGAAGACGGTGTAGAGTCTTATAATGTTTACAATATGTCTTTTATGTGAGTTTTGCTGCACCGGTTCATCCTTGTGTTTGTTTCAAATAACCTTGCTAGCCTAAGCCTTGTATCGAGAGGGAATACTTCTCATGCATCCAAATCCTTGAGCCAATAACTATGCCATTTGTGTCCACCATACCTACCTACTACATGGTATTTCTCCGCCATTCCAAAGTAAATTGCTTGAGTGCTACCTTTAAATTTCTAATCCTCTACCTTTACAATATATAGCTCATGGGACAAATAGCCTAAAAACTATTGTGGTATTGAATATGTACTTATGCACTTTATCTCTTATTAAGTTGCTTGTTGTGCGATAACCATGTTCCTGGGGACGCCATCAACTACTCTTTGTTGAATATCATGTGAGTTGCTATGCATGTCCGTCTTGTCTGAAGTAAGGGAGATTTACCACCTAATGGTTAGAGCGTGCATATTGTTAGAGAAGAACATTGGGCCGCTAACTAAAGCCATGATCCATGGTGGAAGTTTCAGTTTTGGACAATATCCTCAATCTCATATGAGAAAATTAATTGTTGCTACATGGTTATGCATAAAAGAGGAGTCCATTATCTGTTGTCTATGTTGTCCCGGTATGGATGTCTAAGTTGAGAATAATCAATAGCGAGAAATCCAATGCGAGCTTTCTCCTTAGACCTTTGTACAAAGCGGCATAGAGGTACCCCTTTGTGACACTTGGTTAAAACATGTGCATTGCGATAATCCCGGTAATCCAAGCTAATTAGGACAAGGTGCGGGCACTATTAGTATACTATGCATGAGGCTTGCAACTTGTAAGATATAATTTACATGATACATATGCTTTATTACTACCGTTGACAAAATTGTTTCTTGTTTTCAAAACCAAAGCTCTAGCACAAATATAGCAATCAATGCTTCCCTCTGCGAAGGGCCATTCTTCTACTTTTATGTTGAGTCAGTTCACCTATTTCTCTCCATCTCAAGAAGCAAACACTTGTGTGAACTGTGCATTGATTCTTACGTACTTGCATATTGCACTTGTTATATTGCTTTGCATTGACAACTATCCATGAGATATACATGTTACAAGTTGAAAGCAACCGCTGAAACTTAATCTTCCATTGTATTGCTTCAATGCCTCTACTATGAATTATTGCTTTATGAGTTAACTCTTATGCAAGACTTATTGATGCTTGTCTTGAAAGTACTATTCATGAAAAGTCTTTGCTTTATGATTCATTGGTTTATTCATGTCATTTACATTGCTTTGATCGCTGCATTCATTACATATGCTTACAATAGTATGATCAAGATTATGATGGCATGTCACTCCAGAAATTATCTTTGTTATCGTTTACTCGCTCGGGACGAGCAGTAAACTAAGCTTGGGGATGCCGATACGTCTCCGACGTATCGATAATTTCTTATGTTCCATGCCACATTATTGATGATATCTACATGTTTTATGCACACTTTATGTCATATTTATGCGTTTTCCGGAACTAACCTATTGACGAGATGCCGAAGGGCCAGCTTGTTGTTTTCTCGCTGTTTTTGGTTTCAGAAATCCTAGTAAGGAAATATTCTCGGAATCGGACGAAATCAACGCCCAGCATCTTAGAATCCCCAGAAGCATCCAGAACACCCGAGAGTCGCCAGAGTGGACCCACAGGGGGGCCAGGAGGTAGGCCTGCGCGGCCCAGGCCCTGGCCGTGCCGCCTTATGGTGACACCGCCTCTTCGACCCTCCGACGCCGCCTCTTCGCCTATTTAAGCCCTCTCGACCTAAAACCTCGATACGAAAAAGCCACGGTACGAGAAACCTTCCAGAGCCGCCGCCATCGCGAAGCCAAGATCTGGGGGACAGGAGTCTCTGTTCCGGCACGCCGCCGGGACGGGGAAGTGCCCCCGGAAGGCTCCTCCATCGACACCATCGCCATCTTCATCAACGCTGCTGTGTCCCATGAGGAGGGAGTAGTTCTCCATCGAGGCTCGGGGCTGTACCGGTAGCTATGTGGTTCATCTCTCTTCCTATGTACTTCAATACAATAATCTCATGAGCTGCCTTACATGATTGAGATTCATATGAGTTCTGTATCACAATTTAACTATGTTCTACTCTAGTGATGTTATTAAAGTAGTTTATTCCTCCTGCACGGTGTAATGGTGACAGTGTGTGCATCGTGTTAGTACTTGGCATAGGCTATGATTGTGATCTCTTGTAGATTATGAAGTTAACTATTGCTATGATGGTATTGATGTGATCTATGCCTCCTTTCGTAGCGTGAAGGTGATAGTGTGCATGCTATGTTAGTACTTGGTTTGGTTATGTTGATCTGTCATGCACTCTAAGGTTATTTAAATATGAACATTGAATATTGTGGAGCTTGTTAACTCCGGCATTGAGGGTTCGTGTAATCCTACACAGTTAGTGGTGTTCATCATCCAACAAGAGAGTGTAGAGTCTAGCATCTATCTATTTATTTATGTGATCAATGTTGAGAGTGTCCACTAGTGAAAGTATGATCCCTAGGCCTTGTTCCTAAATACTGCTATCGCTGCTTGTTTACTGTTTTACTGTATCTGTACTTCCTGCAATATTACCACCATCAACCACACGCCAGTCCTGGGCAAAGCACTTTTCTGGTGCCGTTGCTACTGCTCATATTTATTCATACCACCTGTATTTCACTATCTCTTCGCCGAACTAGTGCACCTATTAGGTGTGTTGGGGACACAAGAGACTTCTTGCTTTGTGGTAGCAGGGTTGCATGAGAGGGATATCTTTGACCTCTTCCTCCCTGAGATCGATAAACCTTGGGTGATCCACTTAAGGGAAACTTGTTGCTGTTCTACAAACCTCTGCTCTTGGAGGCCCAACACTGTCTACAAGAATAGAAGCTCTCGTAGACATCAAGCACTTTTCTGGCGCCGTTGCCGGGGAGGAAAGGTAAAAGGCACTCATACTTCAGTTCCAGGTAACAGTACTTTTCTGGCGCCATTGTGTTTGTGCTCGAAGCTATTTCCTTTAGATCCTGCCATTGTGTTTGTGCGTCGGCGACGACAGGCGCGGGCGGCGGCGGCGTGGCCGCGCGGCGGAGCAGCCTAGCGGCGCGCGTCTGTGCGTGTGCAGCTTCGTCTCCGTGGAGACGAAGCGGTTGCACTTATACCCCGCCCCCCTTTGGTCCCGGTTGGCGAACCTGGACCAAAGGTCCCCCTTTGGTCCCGGTTTGTAATACAAACTGGGATTAAAGGCCTATTTTGCTGCAATTTTCGCTGCGCGCGCAAAATAGGCCTTTAGTCCCGGTTTGTAATACAAACCGGGACCAAAGGCCATTTTTAAAAAAAAAATATTCGTTCCCGCCTTATTTCAAATAAAAAAAACACGTACTGGCCACCGCCGTGCCACACATGTCCACCGCTGCCGCCGCCATGTACTGGCCACCGCCACCACCGCCATGTACTGGCCACCGCCGCCACAGCCACCGCCACCGCCGTGTACTGGCCACCGCCGCCACCGCTACCGCCATGTAATGGCCACCGCCACCACCGCCGTGTACTGGCCACCGTCGTGCCACACGTGTCCCTTCCCCGTGCCATGTGTCCCTTCCCCGTGCCACGTGTCGCCGCCGCTTCCACGTGCATCGCCCCGCCGCCGCCGGCGTGCGACGTATAGATGCCGCTTCCACGTGCCACGCCCCGCCGCTTCCCCGCGCCACCTGTCTTCGCCGCTTCCATGTGCCTCGCCCCGCCGCCGCCGGCGTGCGACGTGTAGATGTCGCTTCCACGTGCCACGCCCCGCCGATTCCCCGCGCCACCTGTCGCCAAACTTGCCGCGTCACTTTGTGTGCTATAAAGCGCCGCGTGCGTGCGCAACCACATGTCGCCGTCGCCTCCGCTCATTCGTTGTCGGGATGCCGCCAAGCCATCGCGGCTCGTCCGGCTTCCGTGGCGTCTGAGCGCGTCCGAACGGTAGGTTCTACGCCGAGATGCGCGCCGGTGGCTTCCGGCTCACCCTCGGCACGTACAACACCCCGGAGCTGGCGGCGCGAGTTGCGCCATATAAGCTTTAACATAAGAGCGTTGCTCGATAGACCATCTGTTAATTGTTCTCTGACCAAGAACGAAGTTTGCCATCACCAATTATGATTTCTTATGCACCTTTATTTGTGATTACCTTCTACTTGTTTCAAGTTGAATTATATGAGGAAGTTGTTCACTAGAATGTCTTGTGTGAATTAATATGATGCTTCTTGTCCGTATTTGGTTTATCGACTCTTCACTCCATAAACATGTGGTCCTGTTTACCGAGTTCAGTTTCGCTTGGGGACAAGCGAAGTCTAAGCTTGGGGGAGTTGATACGTCCATTTTGCATCACTATTTTATATCATAATTTACTGTTATTCATTGATATATTTCATATTTGGAGATGATATTTATGTTATTTCATCTATTTTGCATGTTTCATGATTATTGGAGAATCGCGCACCGGAGTCAGGATTCTGCTGGAAAAAGCACCGTCAGAATGCAATATTTCGGAAGATCAACAATTGACGGAAATTATATGAAAAATCTTATTTTTCCAGAAGACGAAGATAGCCAAAAGGAGGAGCCGAGGAGGGCCGCCATGGCCCCCCCATAGGCCGGCACGGGCCCATGCCTGGCCGCGCCGCCTTGTGGGGAGGGGCCCGCAGCCCCCTTTGGCCTCCTCTCCTTCGCGTACTTCTTCATCCCGAAAACCTAAGCTCCAGAGGATAGTCGAGAAGAGTCACAGCCACCTCTGCAGGGCGGAAAACACCAGAGAGAAAAGAGCTCTCCGGCAGGCTGAAATCTGCCGGGGAAATTCCCTCCCGGAGGGGGAAATCGACGCCATCGTCATCGTCATCGAGCTGGACATCATTGGGATCATCATCACCATCATCTCCATCATCATCACCGCCATCTCCACCGCTGCACCTCGTCACCGTTGTAACAATTAGGGTTGGATCTTGATTGTTTGATAGGGGAAACTCTCCCGATATTGATTTCTACTTGTTATTGATGCTATTGAGTGAAACCATTGAACCAAGGTTTATGTTCAGATTATTATTCATCATCATATCACCTCTCATCATGTTCCATATGATGTCTCGTGAGTAGTTCGTTTAGTTCTTGAGGACATGGGTGAAGTCTAAATGTTAGTAGTGAATTATGTTGGGTAATATTCAATGTTATGATATTTAAGTTGTGGTATTATTCTTCTAGTGGTGTCATGTGAACGTCGACTACATGATACTTCACCTTTATGGGCCTAGGGGAATACATCTTGTACTCGCTTGCCAATTGCGGGGTTGCCGGAGTGATAGAAACCTAAACCCCCGTTGGTATATCGATGCAGGAGGGATAGCAGGATCTCAGAGTTTAAGGCTGTGGTTAGATTTATCTTAATTACTTTCTTGTATTTGCGGATGCTTGCAAGGGGTATAATCACAAGTATGTGTTAGTCCTAGGAAGGGTGGTGCATTAGCATAGGTTCACCCACACAACACTTATCCCGTCCCTACATATCATTGATTTCCTTCCTAGCGTGCCTTTTCCACTTAGTCTCCCTTCATGCCGCGATTCAGGAACACCAATCGGCTTAAGGTCAGGAATAAAGTCAACACAGAACTCAATGACCGACCAAGATCATCATCAGCAGGCTCATCCGGTGCCTCTTTATCTTCTACTTCATTGTCTTCATTGCCTTCTGCAGTATCATCGTATTCAGGGAAATTGGGATAACCGTCATCATCCTCTTCCCATTCTTCATTGTCTTCCATCATAACCCCTCTTTCTCCGTGCTTGGCCCAACAATAGTAACTGGGCATGAAACCGGATCGCAGAAGGTGGACGTGAATGGTACTCGAGTGAGCGTAATTTATGGTATTCTTGCAGTCAACACATGGACAATACATGAAGCCACCATGTTTGTTTGCCTCAGCCACGGCCATAAAATTACTCAGGTCCGAAGTGAACTCGTCAAAGCGTCGGTCAATGTACATCCATTGCTGATTCATCTGCATGATATAATTAAGCTGATCAAAACCATTACAGAACATCACGATGTATATATACACATGCATTTTATCAATTACGGATGAAAAGGATAAAGTTGTTAACCTCGATGGAGAAGAAAAAGCAAGTTAAGTGTGGCTTGATTTGTGTAAACTCAAGTGGCAAATCCTCTTAAGCATTTCATCGAACACCTCTTGTTCATGTGAAGAAGAGAGCAAAGCAATACACCCCTCTTGTGAAGAAAGTGAAAAAATGGCTAAGTGTGGCTCACACTTGGGCAGGGGCAAGGTTATATAGCCAGATTGGGGACTTTGTCCCGGTTTGTAATACAAATCGGGTCCAAAGGGTGGGCCTTTGGACCCGGTTTGTATTACAAACCGGAACTAAAGGGTTCCGACGCCTGACACGGCCTGCCGCGCCCTGCCGCCGACCCTTTAGTCCCAGTTTTTAGTACAAACCGGGACTAAAGGCCGCTAACGGACAGGCGCCACCGAGTGGGGTCGCCCACCGCGAAACGAACCGGGACCAATGCTCACCTTTAGTCGCGGTTTGGTTCAGAACGGGGACATTTGCTCCCAGGGGCTTGGGACCAAAGGCCTCTTCTCCACTAGTGATGGAAAAAAGTCTAGTACTCTCCATTCCCATTTGCTAGTTCTTCATGTACTTTTATAGAATTGATGCACTAGCCAAATATCCAAAAGTGCAACTGGGAGAGAGGATCGATATCTCAAAAATCCAAACTAGTTAACACCAGGTTGGAAGCCACCACACTAGTGATGATGAGAACGATGGCGATGGTGGCTACCCGTACCTCTTTCGCAAAGAGTTCTATGCCACCAGCTGAGAGACGCATGTTGTGCTAGAAGATATGGCCGGACTAAGTTCGAGAACAAGCACAAGGGCAAGGAGCCCGTGGAGGAGAGCGAGGATGAAGCCGAAGATGATGATGAGGAGGATGATGAGGAATACGAGGAGGAGGAGGACGATGAGTGATCCTTGGGACGAGTAGTGTGCTCTTCTCCCTTTTTGGTGTCTCGATGTCAAAGGGGGGAAATTGTTCTATTAGGATGCTCGGGAATTTGCATGGGTGGGCATCATATGCTTGTGGTTTCCTTTTTTGCTTCTTGTGCTATGATGCCTCACTCTCTAGTTGAAATTTAAATTCCTTTGGAACTTTGGTTTGTAATAACTAATTTAGGTGGCTACGGTGAACTTTGGGAAACTTTGCCCATATCTATGTGATGGTTGATATCGTTCTATATTCTATATCTATCACCATCTCATTTTTGGATTTCTCAAGCCTAAGGTATGGATTTCAAATCCCAAAACTAAATCATCTTGTGTTATGCCTTGTTGGTGTGTAAAAATGGGCAGGAGCTTCTCTAAAATTGATGTGCATTTGTATTCAAATGCAACTATGTGATATGCAACGTTTGAGAGGGAGATTTTCTCTTATTTTATGATCTTATCATAATATTTATTGTGCTTGCAAATTCTTGTGTTGTCATCAAACACCAATAAGGGGGATACTCAAAGAGCATTCTCTATCCCTAGTGTTTTGTGTGTTTGATAACAACACTTGAATAAGAATTTTACCATATGTGCTCAAGTGTGTAGGAATCAATTTTAGAACTATGGATGATGACCCACATTTTGTTTTGTCTTGTATCTCGTTCCTTTGAATTGGGTGTATGATCTTTGCATTTGGTGGAAGAGGACTTGTGAGGAGAAAGCTACATTGTTGTTGATTTAAAATGAAGAACTGTGATTCTCTCCAGGCTTAAGTTCCGGCCCCAAGCGGCCGGAAGTTCGGCCCATTACACGCTAAGGATTTCAACGGCAAAAGTCAAGGCCGGATATTGGACCAGAAGTTTGGGGCCGGATGGATTTTCCATCCGCCCGAAATACCGTGTGTCTGCCAAGGCGTCCATCTTGGCCGGAAGTTCCACCGGAACTTTCTGGCCGGATGTGATTTACATTGGGCCAAACCTTCATCGACTAAGGACCATGCGTGTCATCTTACAGAAATGGCCCCGGAAGTTAACTCCTTCCGGCATCAAATGTCCGCGCCGGCCAAAAGTTCTGCCCCTGCCCCAGTTCCTAAGAAGACCAGATATTCTGGGGGGGGGGAGGGGGACTTCCGGGATAAATAAACCCGGAACTTCTGTCCCCTCGGGCACTGCAACGGCTAGAAGAGTCGCACGGGCTATAGAAGGGGGAGCGTTCTTCTTCCTCAAATCTGATCTGAGCAACACGAGGACTTTCTCTCTCCTCCATTTTTCTAGAGCTCAAATCGAGTGGATCTCCCTCCCTAGCCAACTAAATCCCTCCAAACTTGGGGAATCGAAGAAGGAGGGATAGATCTACCTATCTACCTGATACATCTCCAACGTATCTATAATTTCTGATGTTCCATTCTAGTTTTATGACAATACCTACATGTTTTGCTCACACTTTATAATGATTTTATGCATTTTCCGAGACTAATCTATTAACAAGATGCCAAGGTGCCAGTTCCTATTTTCTGCTGTCTTTGGTTCCAGAAAAGCTATTCGGGAAATATTCTCGGAATTGGACGAAACAAAAGCCAAACCGCCTATTTTACCGAGACGGACCCAGAACACCGAAGGAGAGACGGAGAGGGGCCAAGGGGGGCCCAAACCACCTGGCGGCGCGGCCAGGAGGGGGGCGCGCCCAGCTATGGGGTGGGCCCCCCAGACACCCCCTCGCGCCGCCCTTTCGCCTATATATTCCTCGACGCGAAAACCCTACGACAATCGATCATATTCCAGAAACACTCCAGGGGCGCCGCCGCCATCGCGAAACCCAGTTCCGGGGGACAGAATCTCTGTTCCGGCACGCCGCCGGGGCGGGGAAGTGCCCCCGGAATCCATCTCCATCGACGCCACCGCCTCCATCATGCTCCGTGAGTAGTTCCCCCATGGACTACGGGTTCTAGCAGTAGCTAGTTGGTGCTCTCTCTCCCATGTACTTCAATATAATGATCTCATGAGCTGCGTTACATGATTGAGATCCATCTGATGTAATCGGTGTTGTGTTTGTTGGGATCCGATGAATTGTTACATTATGATCAGTCTATCTATAAAGTTTGTGAAGTTATTGTTGCTGCAATCTTGTTGTGTTTAATGCTTGTCACTAGTGCACGAGTGGCATGATCTTAGATTTAAGCTCTATAATTATTGCTTAGATTGTATCTACTAGTTGTTTGCACATGTCTATGTCCGGAACCCGAGGCCCCAGAGTGACAGCAACTGGGATAACTGGAGGGGATGGCTTAGATATGAGATCACATGTTTTCACCAAGTGTTAATGCTTTTCTCCGGTTCTCTATTAAAAGGAGTACCTTAATTACCAGTAGATTCCCTTGAGGCCCGGCCGCCACCGGCTGGTAGGACAAAAGATGTTATGCAAGTTTCTCATTGCGAGCACGTATGACTATATATGGAAAACACGCCTACATGATTAATAATCTTGATGTTCTATCTTAATGCTATTTCAATCCTATCAATTGCCCAACTGTAATTTGTTCACCCAACACTTGTCACTTGTTATTGGAGAGTTACCACTAGTGTAAATAGCTGGGAACCCCGGTCCATCTTTCATCATAAATAACTGACTCGGTCATATATGCCATTAGAAGTAGTATCAAATATTTTCTGGTGCCATTGCCTCTGTGTTACTGCTACTGCTGCTGTGTTACTGTTACTATTGCTCTCATATTACTGCTGCTTTCACATCACCCCTGTTACTAGTGCATTTCCAGGTGCAGCTAAATTGACAACTCAGTTGTTAAGGCTTATAAGTATTCTTTGTCTCCCCTTGTGTCGAATCAATAAATTTGGGTTTTACTTCCCTCGAAGACTGTTGCGATCCCCTATACTTGTGGGTTATCAAGACTATTTTCTGGCGCCGTTGCCGGGGAGGCATAGCTCTACTCATAAGTTCACCTGGGGAGTACACTCTACCTCTCTCTCTGTTTTTTTTTTTTTTTGCTTAGTTTACTTTTGTCTAGTTTATTTTTGCTTAGTTTATTTCTATCTAGTATTATTTTGCTTAGTTTACTTTTTTCTAGTTTGTTTTTGTCTTGTTTTATTTTTCTTATATACCCGAAAATCCATAAAAATTTGAAAAACCGAAAAATAAAAAACTGTTGTTATGGAAGAACCCATAACCTGTATGGAGATTATAGAATTATATATGAATTATAGAGAATCAAGAAAGGGTAAAGTCATGAGTGCCGTGTTAGAAAAATTGAATACAATTGCTAAAATCTTGCTTAAACGCCATGATATAAACTGTTGCTCTAAATAGGATACTAAACATCTTAAATTTCAATGTGGCTTTAGTGAAGAAGTTTTAATTATGAACTATCATTGGAATAACTATATTCATCTTAGGTTCGAAGAAGTAGAACAATTTGTTTTATTTATGGGAGCTTTTGAAATAGAATCCTTCATGGCTAAAAATTATGAAACTTGTATTGCTTGTAAAGACCTTAAAGATTATGTCTCTTCTATCCTTAATTTTTGCATAGAACATTACAACAATAATCCGTATATCATTGATTATAAAGAGAGACTCATTCATGCACAAGAATGCACTCACAATTTGCAGGAACCTGTGGAAGAAGAAATTGATGAACCTGAAAACTCATTGGATGAAACAGAGGAGGAGAGTGATGAACAAAAGGAGGAAGAATGGATTAGCTACCCATGCCAACCTTCTAATGAGAGTAACTCTTTATCTCTTACACTATTTGATTGTCCTCCATGCTTACCAAAGGAGGATGAATGTTATGTTCCTGTGGATTCTCTTGAAATATTCCCTATGAGTAAAACTTGTGAAAATAATTATTCTACTGTTATCTATGATAATCCATGATATTTTGATAAATCTTATGATAATGCTTTGTTTGTGCCTGATACCGAAATGCATGGTACTAAGGAGTTTTGTTTAGCAAATGTTTATGATAAAGCTCTAGATGATGGTCCTATGTTACTTGATAATATTAATTGTACTACTAATGAAAATGGGATTGGAGAGGTCTTGACTTTATCTAGGAGTCCCATATCTTTTGAGATTGATCAATCATCTTGTTATATTATTGATAAAAGTGGTTTGAAAGTTTCAATCCCATTATTTTTGAGCTTGATAAAAATTATGTGTTTGTAGATCATGAAAAGCATGCTGTATGTGATAGTTATATTATTGAGTTTGTTCATGATGCTACTGGAAATTATTATGAGAGAGGAAAATATGGTTGTAGAAATTTTCATGGTACTAAAACACCTCTCTACATGCTGAAAATTTTGAAGTTACTCGTGTTTTATCTTCCTATGCTTGTCACTTTGTTCTTCATGAATTTATTTGTGTACAAGATTCCTATGCATAGGAAATGGGTTAGACTTAAATGTGTTTTGAATTTGCTTCTTGATGCTCCTTTTGCTTCAACTCTTATTTCTTGGGAGAGCATCAATAAAATTACTGAGCCCATCTTAATGGCTATAAAGAAAGCACTTCTTGGGAGATAACCCATGTTTTTATTTTGCTACTGTTTTGTTGTGTCTTGGAAGTTGTTACTACTGTAGCAACCTCTTCTAATGTTTATTTTACTGCATTGTTGTGCCAAGTAAAGTCTCTAATAGAAAGTTGATACTAAATTTGGATTTCTGCGTAGAAACAGATTTTTAGCTGTCACGAATTTGAGCAGATATCTCTGTAGGAGAACCTAAAAATTCTGCGAAAATTCATGCGTGTTCCTCAGATATGTACGCAACTTTCATTAGTTTTGAGTTTTCTGATTTGAGCAACGGAAGTACCTCAAAAAATCATGTTTACTGGCTATTCTGTTTTGACAGATTCTATCTCTGTTTTTTGCATTGTCTCTTGTGGACATTAAGTAAGGCTTTCTAGACGTGGAGAGCTGTAGCTAATGTTTTATTGAGTTCTTGCAATGTGTCACTACAGGACTAAAGTGGATTAAAGTTTTTTGAGTACTAACCCCTCTAATGAAGTTTATGAGAAGTTTGGTGTGGCAAAAGTTTTCAAGGGTCAAGAGAGGAGGATGATATATGATCAAGAAGAGTGAAAAGTCTAAGCTTGGGGATGCCCCCGTGGTTCATCCAAGCATATTTCAAGAAGACTCAAGCGTCTAAGCTTGGGGATGCCCAAGGCATCCCCTTCTTCATCAACAACTTATCAGGTCACCTCTGGTGAAACTATATTTTTATTCGGCCACATCTTATGTGCTTAACTTGGAGCGTCTGTGTGTTTTTATTTTTGTTTGTGTTTGAATAAATTCGAATCCTAGCAATCCTTGTGTGGGAGAGAGACACGCTCCACTTTTTCATATGAACACTTGTGTTCTTCGTTTTTCATATTCATGGCGAAAGCTAAAAGCTGCTGCACTTATTGTTACTTGGTTGGAAACAGAAAATGCTTCATATTGTCTTGAATTATTTGATACTTGGCAATTGTTTTGAGCTCTCAAGTAGATCATGTTTAAGCTCTTGCATCATGTAGTTTAAACCTATTAGTGGAGAACTACCGTAGAGCTTGTTGAAATTTGGTTTGCATGATTGGTCTCTCTAAGGTCTAGATATTTTCTCGGTAAAAGTGTTTGAGCAACAAGGAAGACAGTGTAGAGTCTTATAATGCTTGCAATATGTTCTTATGTAAGTTTTGCTGTACCGGTTCATACTTGTGTTTGCTTCAAACAACCTTGCTACTCAAAGCCTTGTACTGAGAGGGAATGCTTCTCGTGCATCCAAAACCTTGAGCCAAAACCTATGCCATGTGTGTCCACCATAACTACCTACTATGTGGTATTTCTCTACCATTCCAAGTAAATACTTCATGTGCTACCTTTAAACAATTCAAAAGTTATTATCTCTTATTTGTGTCAATGTTTTATAGCTCATGAGGAAGTATGTGGTGTTTTATCTTTCAATCTTGTTGGGCAGACTTTCACCAATGGACTAGTGGCTTCATCCGCTTATGGAGTTCCCAGCCCCAATTAATTAACTTTCATTAATAATTCTCTTCACATGTTTTGCCCTGATTCATCAGTAAGCAACTTAATTTTGCAAATAGACACTCCTCCATGGTATGTGAAATGTTGGAAGGCACCCGAGGATTCGGTTAGTCATGGCTTGTGGAAGCAAAAGGTTGGGAGGAGTGTCATCCATAAATAAAACTAAAGTACATGTGTAAACAATAGAGAAGAGGGATGATCTACCTTGCTGGTAGAGATAACGTCCTTCATGGGAGCCGCTCTTTGAAAGTCTGTTTGATGAGGGGGTTAGAGTGCCCGCTACCATTCGTTGACAACAACAAACACCTCTCAAAACTTTACTTTTATGCTCTCTATATGATTTCAAAACTTGAAAAGCTCTAGCACATGATTTAATCCCTTCTTCCCTCTGCGAAGGGCCTTTCTTTTACTTTATGTTGAGTCAGTTTACCTACTTCCTTCTATCTTAGAAGCAAACACTTGTGTCAATTGTGTGCATTGATTCTTACATACTTGCTTATTGCACTTATTATATTACTTTGTGTTGACAATTATCCATGAGATATGCATGTTGAAAGTTGAAAGCAATTGCTGAAACTTAAATCTTCCTTTGTGTTGCTTCAAAACCTCTTATTAAGAATTTATTGTTATGAGTTAACTCCTATGCAAGACTTTTTGATGTTTGTCTTGAAAGTACTATTCATGAAAAGTTTTGCTATATGTTATCTATTTGTTAGAAAACTATAGATCATTGCCTTGAGTCACTTCATTCATCTCATATGCTTTACAATAGTATGATCAAGATTATGTTAGTAGCATGTCACTTCAGAAATTATTCTTTTTATCGTTTACCTACTCGAGGGCGAGTAGGAACTAAGCTTGGGGATGCTTGATACGTCTCCAACGTATCTATAATTTCCGATGTTCCATGCTAGTTTTATGACAATACCTACATGTTTTGCTCACACTTTAAAATGATTTTATGCATTTTCCGGGACTAACCTATTAACAAGATGCCAAGGTGCCGCTTCTGTTTTCTGCTGTTTTTGGTTCCAGGAAAGCTGTTCGGGCAATATTCTCGGAATTGGACGAAACAAAAGCCAAACCGCCTATTTTACCGAGACGGACCCAGAACACCGAAGGAGAGACGGAGAGGGGCCAAGGGGGCCCACACCACCTGGCGGCGCGGCCAGGAGGGGGGCGCGCCCAGCTATGGGGTGGGCCCCCCGAGCACCCCCTCGCGCCGCCCTTTCGCCTATATATTCCTCGCGACGCGAAAACCCTACAACAATCGATCATATTCCAGAAAGACTCCAGGGGCGCCGCCGCCATCGCGAAACCCAGTTTCGGGGGACAGAATCTCTGTTTCGGCACGCCGCCGGGACGGGGAAGTGCCCCCGGAATCCATCTCCATCGACGCCACCGCCTCCATCATGCTCCGTGAGTAGTTCCCCCATGGACTACGGGTTCTAGCAGTAGCTACTTGGTACTCTCTCTCCCATGTACTTCAATACAATGATCTCATGAGATGCCTTACATGATTGAGATCCATCTCGATGTAAT
>NC_061511.1:243383429-243418616 GCF_022539505.1 Lolium rigidum
ATTTTCTGGTGCCATTGCCTCCGTGTTACTGCTACTGCTGCTGTGTTACTGTTACTATTGCTCTCATATTACTGCTGCTTTCACATCACCCCTGTTACTAGTGCTTTTCCAGGTGCAGCTGAATTTACAACTCAGTTGTTAAGGCTTATAAGTATTCTTTGTCTCCCCTTGTGTCGAATCAATAAATTTGGGTTTTACTTCCCTCGAAGACTGTTGCGATCCCCTATACTTGTGGGTTATCACTACACAAGAAATTTCGTGATTCCACCTCTCGTCCTTTGTGGACTTGGAAACCCTAGATCTCCTTTGTGGGGGTCCTTGTTGTTGGAAGAACATCTCGTCCTAGTTCTTGTCGTGACTAGTTCGTGATGTTGTTGGGAGCCTCCGTCCTTTGTGTAGTTTGCCCCAATCTTGTGTGATGGGTAGCCACCTCGACCGGCATTGCTTTGTGGAAAAGTAGGTACACCTTTGTGGTGTTCCTATGAGGAATAAGGTGATGTCTTTTTGGCGGTTGGCACTTTTGTGGTGCCACACCTCCTCAATGCAGACATACCTTCTTTTGTGGACGGAACTACGGGAAACAAAACTCGTCTCCTTCGTCACCGCACAATTTCCCCGTTGTACCACTTTCTTTTACACTTGGCTTGCATTTGTGTTTTTCTTGCTTGTGCTTGTATCTCATATAGGATCACGTCCACCATTCCGCACTCACCGTTATGTCTCCGCAACCAACCTAAAAATTGAAAAAAATATTGGTAGCTCCTATTCACACCCCCCTTCTAGTCGCTAGTTTATCCTTTCAGTGTACCAAGGTTATTGTTTTCTTAGTTTATTCATCATCTACGTTTACCATTATACACCAAAGTTGAATGACGAGTCGCTCGAAAATAAGTAAGCGAGCCAATACCCCAACTAGTTTTTGGTACCCCTACCTTATTCGTCTAAAAAATCACAAGTGTCGGATGAAATCCCAACTAGTTTTTGGTACCCCTGATCTGATGTATGCATGATATTTTTGTTGTCTTTGCATTTGTACCGATGAAAATTAAGCAATAATCTTTATTCGCTCATTCATATCGCATAATAAACCATATAACATTACTTTGTACAACCTCCAGGTCCTCCATAAGAGAACATATCATTGATAAAGGGGCCCAAGCCGTAGCATTTACGGTGAGATAAATAAGCACGAAGGCCCGGTTCCGAGTCAGCTTGGCCATTAGTATTCACGTATTTGATGTCCCGAACAAATGCTGATGTTTCTCCGGGCCATTTCCCATTTCCCATTGCAGGACTAGCATCACCAACAGACGATCGAGTGAAACCACCCCAAGTAATGAGATTGGCATGGTCCGCCATATTATTAAAAATACGTTTGGGCCAATATCCCACACGGCTAAGGTTTTGGCTATCATAGCCAAAGTGCAACCACCAATCACCATCATCTTTACTCTACATTAATAAGGTTAAACATGATTTAGATAATATTAAATGATTATATGTGTTTAAATAATCAAATGACGATCCAATTGGTCCACAAAATGTCACATCACAAACTACACATAAGTGCTCTATGGAGAAAAGGTCGACCTTAGAAATAAGCACTTGGAAAAGTTCCATATAAAAATAAGATTTGGTCTATAATTAAATGTTTTAAGTACTTACTTTAAATATCTTGATCGTGAATTTTGTTTGTCCACCGTTTGCCTCTATCGTATCTCCTGGAGTAATTGGAGCATAATTTACGGGCACAAAACCATCACATTCCAAGTTTGAGCATCCAGTCGATTTATACCCATCAGCCTATTTATATATAACAAAATATCACAAAAAACACGATAATAAGATTTTTTACTGATCCTATACATGTGGATAACTAATTACCGTCCATAGAGTATGGAAGTGTGTTTTGGTATCACCATATATAAACGGGTTAACCTGCAATGAATTTAAAACAACCGAGAAAATAAAAAAGGTCATAGATATAAATCATAGAATCTTTGGAATGCATAAAACTTCAACAATCCATATATAGTGAAGAGAAACTAACTTACTTCCCATCCGGCACTTGCAGAGTTGATGCTACTATAGTCACCCCTTTTCTGATTTGTTACCCACATTGATGATCCGATTATATGGCTGTTCTTTAAAGTTGGAAAACTATGTACATCAAATGACCCCATGCCACCGGTAAGCACAGATTTAGGGGTTGTGTCTGAGTCATAGCATGCATACTGCAAAAAAATTTAACACAAGTCTATAGGTAAATAACACAACATGAGAAACATATGACTACTCAAATATTGCAATCATATTACTAGACTTTTAACTTACATGATTAACCCTATTTTCTGTGCCGGTCCTTGGGATTAGCATGCTGCTATTTGACGATGATTGTTTCTCGAATGAAATGACATTCCGGAGATATGCATTCTCAAACCATGAGAGTGCACTAGCATGGTATGAAAGTACCATGAACAATAGAGGTAATAGTTGTGGAAGTTGCATAGCTTGTATATATTATTCAAGAGCAAAAATTGTGCCTTTTCTTTTGGATGAAGAAGCTTGCAAAAGATTATGAATGAAATGTTTGAGTTGTCAGGAGTTTATATAAGGACGACCCTTATACATCCAAAGACGAAGATTACTTAGCTAGAAAGAATTCATTGCATATCTAGAAAATTGTGTAGTAACTAATGTATGGACTATATATTATACATTAATAAAGATAATATAATAAATATGCTACCTTATATATCAAAAGATTTGCAGGAATTAATGTTTCTAGATATATAAGATTGGAAATAATTCATAGCATATTTATAAAGGTATGTGTAACTAATGTATGTAATATATATACTTTGGACATAGATAATTTATCATATATAAGACACTTGGAATTAACTCTTCTAGATATAGACATATTAATACATCCACATGTCCCGTGCTCATATTAGGGCCACTTCTTTTAGGCTTCTTCAGCGGCTTCTGGAAGAAGCTTCTCCCCACCAGCTTCTCCCAGAAGCTCGAACCTCAAATATGTCCTGGCTTATAATCTTATTTAGCCTAAACTAGAATATAAGCCAGAAAATTTTTAGGGTCCGGGCTTCTGGGAGAAGCTGGTGGGGAGAAGCTTCTCCCAGAAGCCACCGGAGAAGCCCAAAAGAAGTGGCCCTTAGTCCCGAGAAGTTGCGGTCCAAGATAGACTAACATGCCAAGGACGCGGTTGGTAGCCTCGCCAGTCAGTCATTGATGGGGTGAGCACTGCTGAGTAGAAACATGCCACTCGGCCAAGTTGTGCAGCCTGTTTGGTGGCATGATGAGTTTTGGTTGCATGGGTTGGGTTATTGTCCCAATTTCGTTTGGTTCGCTGTGCATCTCTGTCACATCCCGAAATTTTCTAAATTTTGGATTGTAAAAGAAAATAAATTTAATGCTTGATTGTTTGAACTTGATTGAAAATTTATAAGGAATTAAAACTTTTTGAAGTTATTTAAAAGTATTTTTCCAAAATAAGGTTTTCAAATACTTTTAGTTTCAAAGTATTTTCAAAATCAAACATATTTTGATTTTCAAGGTTTACAAATGTTTAATTGATTGTTTTTATTTTATTTGAGAAAACAAAACCGTGGAAGTTCTATTTACAAAGTATTTCCAAAATAGTCATAAAGGCCAATGTGCATGTATTTTTATTTTTACTATTTTGCAAATGCGTATTAAACTAGTCCCATTTTGTCCTAAAACACTACGTTGGATTTTACAAATTTTTAGAAACAAATTTGAACTCATTTGAAGGCTTTAATCAAAAGTTATGAAAGAAATCAGAAAAAGAAAATCAAACAAAAAAAACAAAGGAAGCAGACCATCTGGGCTGACCGGCCTAAGCAGCCCACGTGAATCAGCCCACAATGGCATTATTTTTTTCTCTCTTCCTTCTATTTTTTTTTGGGCCGAATTTTTCCTTTTGGCCCATGTGGCCGAACCACCCAACCCAGCTTTGAGCGAGCGCTCGTCTTCCTCCTCTCCTCTGGTTCACGTACAGAACGTGTAACGTCCCCATGGCAGTATACTTCCCTTCCTTCTCCCATTAATTCTAGCGACCGTTTCTTCTCGAGTTCAATACGAAAGTTACTCCTATTTAGATGGGTGTTCCATTCAGCCAATTAGTTTCCCACTTTATTGCCTTAATCTTCCAAACCGTCCAGGTGCACCGAATGGCACCGGCCGGCATTGCCATCCCGATCTCCCACCTCAGTCCATATCGATGCAAACCGAGAGGAGCACCGTGCGTCTATTGTTCTTCTCCACCACTTTCATTCACAAAGTTTCTCCTAAGATGCCATGTACAACACACACCGACCATGCCAACATCAGCCACAAACTCGAGTTCATCGCTAGGTTACGTCGCTCTCGGTGATCATCTCGTCAAATCCTTGCACCACAAGACGTTCCTCGTCGAGGGCTACCTCCAGGACATGGTCGGGCATGATCTTGTCGCTGTTGGCCACGACGTCATCGAAGTTCATCGGACCGGTATGTCGCGTACGATGATCTTTAGCTCTATTCCTTTTATTCGTGAACTCCCCTCACCGTCGTCTATCTCCAGGACATAGTGGTGCATCATTTTGCCTCTGTCGGCCGCAACATCGTTGGAGTTCATGCCAACGGTACGTCATTTCCGGTGGCCTGTATCTCGATTTGTTTTCACATAATACTCTGCTAATCGTCCTCTACCTCTTGGACATGCTCATGCCTCATATCCATGTGGTTGGTTGCACCTCCTGAGTCGCCATCATCATCACGTAGCAGATGTTCAAGGAAGGAGCCGCGCATAGTACACTGGAGTGGCCGTCTGTGTCTCGTCCATGTATTCTCCGAGCCCAGCAACTTCCGAAACCTATTCCTATGTAAGCCACCGCTGCCTCGATCGTGGTTAGTTTTGTTCAGTTTGACTAATATAAGACAGATCCTATTAGATCATAAGATTGATATCGGAACGTCCACCTTAGTCTGAAACTCCAGGTCTTTATTTTCACGCACGACAACCGATCGGATCCCGTACGTGTAATGTGCTAGCTGAAGCCTAACTTTGAAATTCCATAATAAAAGATTCAGAGCTCCGTTTCGAATAGTTGTTCTTGCGTTAAGTTTGTAAAACTGTTCTCTACAATTTTTATGTAGAAAGTTTTTCCATCCGAGAAACTTTTTCTGGCAACTTTTCGTATAACATTAAAATTTAACCGCGACATGTTTAATCTTGTAAAAAATTATAGAAAAATAATTGCACATCGAAAGTTGGCAAATAATATACCGCTGGACTCATAAAAATGATTAGAACACAAATGTGATTTCAAATCCGACTTTCAAGTAATGTTTAAATATTCAAATTTAAATATGTGAATTTGAGTATTTTGACATAACTCAACTTCTATAAACCCAAATCAAGTGATTTTTTTGCATATGGATCATATCAATGTCTTATGTCCAGTAGAACCATTCCATAAATATTTGCTACATGATTCCTTAAGCAAAAAGTGACCATTGTGATCATACATATCTGTAAGAATCATTTAGAAATCTTTATATTGTTCCAATAACATATCCCTCCAAATCATGTTTGCCTAACTCATACTACCTAGTTTCCATTGTGAATCACTTTCTCCATAACATTCATACCTAGCCAACCTCATGTCATTCTTCGAATCCTTTTGACTTGGTTTGGGCTATTCAAACTACAAATGAGTTATTTGAGTAGAATGTCATATCAACCCAAGCCTAGTGCAACTAGTGCTATTTTGTTAAGTGTTGTCACACTTTACTTGATGGTATTTTAGACGCACCATTTGGTACCTATGTGATTTATTTCACATGAGCCATTCCTAAGTTCTATCCATACTAAAGTAATCCATCAGTTCGTTTCCATATATCTTAGATGATCCAATTTTCTCTCTAAGTATATGATCTTGTCATTCAATATATCGAAACCAAAATTTGCCAGCCAAACTTCATGCCACACCTTAGTACCATAGAGCGATTTCCGATTGTTGTCTTGTTTGATTTTGTTGTTGTTTTGAATGGTGTGTTTATGTTGTGCTATATTCTATGTTATAGTTTGTACGGAGAGGCACGTATTTTGATTAAGAGAAGTGAACGCGCATCAACTACCAAAAGGCAAGTGACATTCAATCCTACCTATTTTATATTATGCATTAGTGTTTTTCAACTAGCATGCATGATAGGTTTTGTTTTCAAAAGTGAAGTGTATATGCCATGCTTAGTAAACCTAGTAGTGTGAAGCCGCACTCAAGGTACTTGCTAGGATGCTATTTCACTTTGCAACATCAAACGCCAAATGTTGTTTCATTATTTGGTTGTGAGTGTTTGAAAATATAAAATTAACAACCTTAATGAAACACCTGGGTGGAATGGTCGTATGGTGGGCGGCTACTCAGGGCCCCGATCCCTGGCTGATATACCCAGTGGACAGGTGGGTGGTTTTCACCTGAGAGTGCGCAATTGAATAGTGGTTGCTCTAGACCGCACCTCTGGTTTACCAGGGGATCGTGCGGGGGTTTATTACCTGGGATGGGTTTTAAGCCTGTGAGTTTCACTTGTGGTTGGCCACCCAGGATTAAAGAGATTACCAAGTCGTCCATGTTTAGATAGCTTCCAGTGCAGCCTTATGGTATTATGGGCTCTGCCGAGATTAATTAAGTTGTGAGGTTCAACTTGTCGGCTAGACATTCAGATGTGGCGACGGCCAAGGGGAACGGGTCTAGCCAGTATGGTTGTTCTCTCCTTCCGAAAGATCTTGTCTCATTCTTCTCTTGGGAAGGGTGGGTCGTAAGGTGAAAGTGCACAACCTCTCGAGAGTAAAACCTAAGATCTTAGCCGTGTCCCCGGTTATGGACAATTTGAGCTTCTAGGCAAGGAATGTACGGAAGAATCTCATCATCTTTTCTGAATGTGTTTAAAATTTGATCAACCTTGTAAAACTCATGGGAGATGTAACCATGTGATTATTCTAAAACCCATGGAGGATTTAACCATGGTGTGATTTCATAATGTCATTCAAAGATTTTCAAAATGTTTTGTTTTAAATAAAATATAGGATAAATTTGGCTTTATGCAAATTAGCCTAGACTCCACTAGCCAAATATCATGTAGATAGTCATGCCCAAAACTGCCACCATATAAGTGTCATTTGCCAGTACATCATTGTACTGACCTCCATTCGTGGGGCTGCATATTCAAACGTGCAGGTTATTCTGAAGATGAGTACTAGTAGGATCTCGAGTCTACATTCCAACATGTCTGCCTGTGGCGCATGAAGATGATGGAGACTCATTGCAATTTATATTTCCGCTGTGTTTGCTCGAACTCTATTATGTGAGCTAGTCCATGTGACTATGCAATTTGTAAGGTTTTACTTTACCCTCTGGATCAAAGATGTAGTATTTTGATACTATTGCAATGATTACTATATTTTGTAATGTGTGTGCTATCAGTGATCCCGGGAATAGCACTATACACAGGTATCTTACCTTTATTAAAAGGTAGGGTGCTACAATCTCCATTTTGTCCCTTCTAGTGCAAAAGAAAGTTGTTTGCTTTTTTATGCATGTAAAATGTATATATAAACTTTGTAGTTTATTGTGTCAAAATAATTATTATTATGTAACTTTATCGGAAAACTAAAACTGATCATGGGTGCATATGCACCTGGTATGTATAAAACATATTTTAAAAAGTAAAAAAATTAGGAAAATAATTTAACATGTAGAGGGACATGTTATATGTGCACTACAAGAAAAGTTCTGATAGACAACGTCCCAAAATCGTCCGCTAAGGGCCATTTTTCGTCGCCTATGGGCCTAACCCGACGATATGGGTTCTGTTGTCGAAACTGCGTCAGGCAAAGTCCTACGACGATTTTTTCGGTCCGTCGCGCTTGGGCGCCCTTCCGCCACGGAAAATCGGACCGTTGCGTAAGTGTTTCCGGGAGCCCGTTGACTGGCGACGTCATGCAAGCCGACACGTGGCGGACGCCGTTAGCCGGCGATTAACGGCGTTAACCGGCTGAAACCCCGTGGTAGATGGTAGGCCCACACGAGGCCTGCCACGTCTTAAGCGGGCCGGCCCATTAAGTTTGTGGGTCGGGCCAGCTGACTTAGTTTGATCGATCAACTATATAGCTGGGATGGTCCATTAGTAACGTGGGCCGGGCCTAACCTCTAAGGTTGACTGGTCAAAACTTTAATGGGCCGGCCCACTAAGCATGTGGGCCGGGCCGGATGCACTCGTTTGACCGATCAATAGGCCAAAGGGCCGTCCCACAAGACATGTGGGACCCACTTTCCTGTTATCGGGCCGGCCCATTTAACAAGTGGGGTCCACCTTACAGCAAGTGGGCCGGCCCAAAAATTTATTGGGCAGCCCAATTAGCATGTGGGTCCCACTTTCCTGCTATCGGGCCGGCCCATTTTGTACGTGGGATCCACAATAGATCTAATGGGCTGGCCCAACAAGCCAGTGTGCCGGGCCAAAAAGACAGGTGGGTCCCACATTCCTGTTAAAGGGCCGGCCCATTTAGTAAGTGGGGTCCATCATATAGCAAGTGGGCCGGCCCAACAAGATAGTGGGCTGGGCCAAAACATAGGTGGGTCCCACTTTCCTGTTAAAGGGCCGGCCCATTTAGTACGTGGGGTCCACCATATAGCAAGTGGGCTGGCGGCTGGCCCAACAAGAAAGTGGGCCGGGCCAAAAACACAAGTGGGTCCCATATCCCTGTTAAAGGGCCGGCCCATTTAGTATGTGGGGTCCACCATATAGCAAGTGGGCTGGCCCAACAAGAAAGTGGGCCGGGCCAAAAACACATGTGGGTCCCACATTCCTGTTAAAGGGCCGTCCCATTAAGTATGTGGGATCCACCATATATCAAGTGGGCCGGCCCAACAAGATAGTGGGCCGGGCCAAAAAACACAGGTGGGTCCCACTATCGTGTTAACGGGCCGGCCCATTTAGTATGTGGGGTCCACCACAGAAGCAATTGGGCTAGCCCAACAAGTTAGTGGGCCGGCCCAATAAGCTTGTGGGGCCACAATCGTGCTAACGGGCCGGCCCAATTAGTATGTGGGGTCCACTGTAAATCAGGTGGGCTGGCCCGACGAGTTAGCGGGCCAGCCCAATAAGCTTATGGGGCCCACTTTTCTGTTACAGGGCCGGCCCAGTAGTGGGTGGGGTCCACCTTAAAGCAAGTGGGCTGGCCCAATAAGTAGTGGGCCAGCCCGTTTAGTTGGTGTTTTTATGACGGCATAATAGGCGCTTTAGAATTTTGTGGGCCGGCACATATGTGATTTCGCTTAATTGGGGCGTTTAAGGGATGGGAATTTGTGATTTAGATACTGAGAATATTTACGCAGCACATGATTTCTGTCGGATAGCCTCACTTACCACAAGCACCATAGAAAAAATGCACGAAAGAACTATAAAAACTAACTAAATATTACATCAGCTGCAAGGCTTTGAAAAAAATATTACAGAACCCAGAGAAATTGAATGGTAATTAAACCTAGCAATTCAATAAAGCCATTCGGCAATCTTTTAAGTTGTCCATGCAGCACATATATCTGAAACAAAGACATTACAAGTTAAGACAGCAACAATGGAAAGGCAAAGACACTACAAATATTGTTTGCCAAAGAATTTAGAACTCATCATTTCGTCGTTATAAGAAGATCATTGTAATACACACAATAAGCAAACAAAGAGTGCATGCCGCATACCAACAACCAATATAACAGAGCACGTTAAAATGAAACAGCAGACTTACTACTGTCGAGTCCCATGCAAACCAACATGTTCAGGGAGTACAAAATTTACATGAACAACATAGTAGCAGGCTATAAATTTTGTAACAACGACTGAGCAAGATGAAGTTATGATGGCTACATCTACGGAGCAGGGAATGTAAACCAAAAATAGAAGTTACGATGGCAAAAGCTAAAGAGGAGGGAATGTGAACCAACATGTGCCAAGTGCAAAAACTTCAAATTGGCTGTGAACTAAATAATACTCCTGAACTTATAGTGAAGGGGATGCAAATCAAGATGTTTCGGGATATAAACTTGTAATGAGCAACACATAGAGGATAGTAATGCTGGAGCTTAGGATGGACCAGATACGAATATAGTGGGATCACTCCGTGAACTTGTATAAGAGGGAATGCAAACCAATATGTTCAGCATTCCATATGTGAGCGTCATGCCAAGTCGGAGAAACAAGTCAATAATGCAGCTTTTGAAGAACAAGATGGCACACAAAATTATTATCTAGTAGTATGACAAGTTTATTTGTACTACGAAGCTAGATAGCGAGTGATAGCATGCCAAACTAAGTCCTTACTTTGTTAGCTTACAATGAACTAGATACAAAACAATGGCATCACCCGTAGTACGGGGAATGCAAGCCAACATGTTCATGGAGTAAAAAATTGGCACAAACAACATAGTAGCAGGCCATAATTTTTGTAACAACGATTGAGCAAGATAAAGTTATGATGGCTAGATCTACAGAGAAGGGAATGTAAACCAAATATAGAAGTTACCATGCCAAAAGCTATAGAGCAGGGAATGCGAACCAACATGTGCAATTACTTAAAATTGGCCACGAACTAAATAATAGCAGGATGTTACTATAATAGCTAGGAATAAAACAGATAGGAGTTATAATGGCATCACTCATAAACTTGTAGATAAGGGAAACAAATCAATTTGTTTCGGGATATAAAGTTGTAATGAGCAACACATAGAGGATAGTTAATGCTACGGCTTAGGATGGACCGTAAACGGAATGTAGTGGGATAACTCTGTGAACTTGTAGAAGAGGGAATGCACACCAATATGTTCACCATTCTATATGTGAGCGCCATGCCAATTAAGAGAAACAAGTTAATATTGCAGCTTTTGAAGAATCGGATGGCGAGACAAAATTATGATGGAAGTAGGCGATGTGACGAGTTCAAATAAATTTGTACTTCGGGATGGTAGAGCGATAGCATGCGGGAACTAATAGCGATCGGTTACTTGTTAGCTTACGACGAAGTAGATAGAAATAACAATGGCATCACTCGTAGTACAGGGAATGCAAACCAACATGTTCGGGGAGAACAAGATTGGCATGAACAAAATAGTAGCAGCCTATAATTTTTGTAACAACGACTGAGCGAGATAGAAGTTATGATGGCTACATCTACAGAGCAGCGAATGCAAACCAAAATATTCAATCGCTTAAAGTTAGCAATGAACTAGAAAATAACAAGGTGTTACGGTCATATCTAGGAATGAACTAAAAGAGCTTCGAGACAAACAAGCATCCGAACCCAAAACATGGCGCTAAAACAAGGGACTTACATTAGGAGAAGCACTCGTGGGAGTCATAGCAGATCTTCCTGGGGTTGATAGATCCGGTGATGAAGTACGCTACATGTGCTACTTGGGGTTGGAGAGACGGCCATTACACTTCATGGTTACTCATCTCATCTGCAAAAACGTAACGGCGCGTCGTTAGCACAAACAGGTTCCCCCAAGATTAAACAAGAACTTGCAGGCAAGTAATAGAAAAGTGACAGTAGAAGAGTTTAGATCATGCACGGCGCCGGTGAAGCAGATCCGGTTCATGCATAGCGGTGTCGGTGAGCAAGATCCGATGCGGTAGACTGCTGGATGAGCATATGGTTTCGAGGTTCGGCGGGAATGATCCGGTCTGGTTGATGAAGGCGTCGATGAAGCGGCTCCGGCAGGCAGCCGGATGACGAGGATCGCGAGGCCTCGGGTAGGCCAGGGAAGTCCGGCGGGGATGTTCCGGTGCGGTGGTCGTGGAGGTGGGAGAGAGGGACTTGGGAAGTTCCGGTGGGTGGTCTGAGGGAAATGAATTTTTTTGCGAGGGTTTCCCGGCTAGGGAGGTGGTGATCCAAAAAAAATGACGGGCAGACCCCCCCACCAACCGAGTTTGCTGTCATCTCCATAGGGGTAGAATAGGAATTAGGAAGCGTGTGAAATTTTTGTATTTTGTGGGCGGAAGTTTTGCCGCTATGAGATTTTGAATTTGGCTAAGGTCCAAGTATAATGATAAAAAATTGTGAGACCGTACTAGTACCTCTGTTCAAGGCCGAGTGCAAAATCAAATCATCATCACGTTGAATATAGGTCACTACCATGATCATGATCTATCTTCTGGACTGAGATCCAGTGCCCCCACGTTCACAGGGCACAGCGTGACCTGAGGCTTCCCATCCACCATTCGTTTCAATCCAACGGCAAGGAAAACAACAGCGTGACCCGATTAATTTCTGTTGAACTGAAGAGCTGGTGTGTTCTCTCGAACCTGAACAAATAGAGAAGGGAACAAAAGATGATTTCGGTTCCGAGCGCATCTGGCCGGGCCAAACATGCGTCTGGTACAAACTCCAGCGGGACGACGCATAGTGACTGGGCCGTTCGCAGCGACACAAACATGCCCAAATATGCGTCTTGGATCCGTCGCGCGGACGATGCGTGGACGCGTAAAGTGTCCGCTCGCGTCTGGCGAATGTTTCGTCGGGCCCGCTTGGCAGTGACCCAGCGTCGATGCGTCTTCTCAGGGCGCCGCTTCGGCAGTCTGCGACCGCGTAATGGCGATGACTCACGTGGCGCGCGCCGTCACCTACCTCTGCGAATGGTGATACCACGCGTGCAGCGGCCGCCGCCTGCCTCCGACATATATATACAGGGGTGCGCGCATATCGTCTCCTCCCACACTAAACCCTAGCCGATGCCGCTCAACCTCGTACTCACCGCTGTTTAGTGTGGGAGGAGATAATATGCATGCACTCCTGTTTATATAGGTCGGAGGCACGCGACGGCCGTGGCACGCATGGCATCGCCATTCGCATAGGTAGGTGACAGCGCGTGCCACGCGAGGCATCGCCATTTTACGCGACTGCGGACTGCCGAAGCGGCTCCGCTGAGAAGACGCATCGACGCTAGGTCACTGCCAGGCGGGCCCAACAAAATGTCAGCCAGACGCGAGCGGACACTTTACGCGTCCACGCAGCGTACGCGCGATGGATCTGAGGCGCATATTTAGGCATGTTTGCGTCGCTGTGAATGGCCCAGTCACTATGTGTCGCTCCGCTGGAGCGTGTACCAGACGCATTTTTGGCCCGACCAGATGCGCTCGGAACCGAAATCATCTTTTGTTCCCTTCTCTATTTCTTCAGGTTCGAGAGAACACATCAGCTCTTCAGTTCAGCAGAAATTAATCGGGTCACGCTGTTGCTTTCCTTGCTGTTTGATTGAAACGAATGGTGGATGGGAAGCCTCAGGTCACGTTGTGCCCTGTGAACGTGGGGGCACTGGATCTCTGTCCCTATCTTATTAATCCAATTCAAAAATGCGTTTGAAATATTTTAGGATTGGTGGGAGATTTTGCCGCCCGACTGAGATTAAATTAAACCACACGTTCGACAATTCAAACTTGAGACCTTGGCTATGATACCATTTAAGTTCGAACTGATTGAAAAAGGCTATGCAATTAATTTATATAACATCCACAGGAACAACTACCAAGTTGATCCCAACCGCAAATAAATGCATCCACCAACAAAAGTAGGAAAGGTGCCATAATCTAAGGAAACATTTCACAAGACCAATGTACTCACTATGTAGTGTTCATCTCCAATTATCTATTGCATTTTCTTAGTCTTTGGGAGATTATAACGAACTTGATTGGCCTCGTGCAGTAGGGCATCACATGCTTCTAATATCGATCTCAACATGTCAACTTTTGTTCTTAGCATAGCTGTTGCAACTCGTTCTACTTGGAGTTGTTCCTCCAAAACTTGAGCAGAGAAATACTTGGACTTGGGCTTCAAAACCCAGCATTTCGCAGGAAAGAGTTTTTGGTGATATCTTTATCTTTCCCATGTTTTGCCATCTCGAATTTCATATTAGCATGACAAGTTTTGAGTTGTGTAAAAAGAAAAGTTATTACAGAGAAAAATGCAGATGGTAGATTTAATGTGTACGAACTACTTTTAATCATACAAGTTGGCATGCCTGACTAAAATAAGGACCATCTATCTTGCTAGCAGGCATAATTATTAAGGTATTATTAATGGGCTACCATGTTCGTAGTCTTCGAAGAAATAGCCTTTAGTGCATTACGAGCAGAAAATAGTTCACACGTGCGCTCAGATTCAAATTTTCAGCATGCAGCCGATTTATGGTTTAATTGAAGTACACATCAGGATATTATTTCACACAAAATACATCAGCCACATGGAACATATCTAATTTTAGTACAACAACAAAATTTGCAATTATTACAGACCACGAAATTTTGAACGAAATTTTGAGCAGTAATTAATTACAGCATTGGCATCAGCAGTCCACTTGGTCGAACAACGGAATCAAAGTTTATTTAGACACCTTCAATTCCCAGACACATCACAACTGGCTTACCATGACAAGTGCATAGGAGATTCTTTAGAACATTTTCTGTCAAACTTTGCCTATTTTTCAATTCATGTATCTCTTGGCGTGTGTTGGCAATTATTTCATCAGCATCTTTGTTTTCCCGCACAAATATATCAACTGCCTCTTGGAGTGCATCCCCCAAATCTCTTTGTGCCGGATTAAGTTGAGCAATAGATACCATGGGCCTATGCGAGCAATATGCACTCTCACTGCTGCTTTGTGAAACATCAATACTTGAGGCATTGGCCCTTGCTTCTGGCTTTGTAGCTTTATTTGAAGCCTGAAATTTAGATAAAACAAGTTACAACATCATATGATGCAATAAAAGACCTCCAATTTCAAGAGCATCATTGAGCTGATATAACATATAGCAAGCAATCCAAAATAGAGCCTCGTACATCTATTTCTTCTGGAACGGTTGGTGTACTGGACTCAGTGGACCAATGAGAGCACGTGCCACTGTCAATGTTGCTCTGTGAAATGACCGCAACACTTGATAAATGGGTTGTCCCTACTGACATTACAGCTTTGTTTGCAGGCTGAAACTAAGACAAAACAAGTTAAAATGCAATACAATACACGGCAAACAAACAACACTGTTGACATAATTTTGAAAGAACCATGGGAAGATATAACAAAGAAACCAGTTAAGCCACATGCCTCCTAGAACAAACCAAACTAGATCATGGCGATGATGTATACAATGAACCAAGCAACTAGACATCATGTGCCCAATAACGAAGCCAGGTCACCGCACGGAAGAAATCTAGCAAATAGCCAAATACGAGTCAAAACATGTGCATGTTGGATTGGATACAATTAGGAAAATAATGTATGATTGATTTAAGCATGACTCAGATAGTGCCTTCGACAACGTAGAAGGTCAATGCAACAATTAATTGTATGGCTTGTATGAAGTGCCATAACATTTAAATTAAGCATAACGAGGCATTGCTTAATCCGAGAACCGAGTGCTAGCTCGGTGGCAAGGCTTGCGAGTGCGCAGCCAGCCCACCGGGTTCGAGTACCAACGGGACCGAATTAAACACGAATGAAGCGAGATGTCAGTACAAGTAGTGGCAATAGAAATGCAAAATCCATAACAAGGCCAATGACAACATTCACTTGCCAACAAAATCTAAGGCTTTAGCTTTCATATACCCTCAAAATTTAAAATAGTGTAATCCCCAGAAAGGGTATCATGGTATCATTTAATCTCAGCCATCTCACCCCTAATACCAAACATGTATCATTTAATCTCAGCCGTTCTTTCGTTTTACTCAAGAAAACATTTTTGTTTTGGGAGTTTATAGAAGCACAAGCCATCGTCTACATTGGCATCTGTGTTATGAAAAATATCATCTTCATCGTACATGGTTATGTGAAGATATTGATATATAATTCTGTGCTAGGAAAACAAATAGCAATTACTATGTTACAAGAACCATCTTCAAGCTCGAAGATACGAAGTTCATTGGTCCACCAACCAAGGCTGATAAAATATTATATATTAATTTAGTACTAATATTTCGTATTTACTCATATTAAGGTCTAACTTTTTTCCCCATGACAAACCAGTTTTGTTCGACTACGAGTGTTGTGCTGACCACCTGAGGCGTGGCTGCAATGTATAGCAAGAGAGGTTCCTTCTCCTTAGGTGCCACCAGGATTGGTGGTGTCGAGATTGTGCGTTTGAGATCCTCGAAATCTCTGTCTGCCTCTTCGTTCCATTGAAACTTCTCTCCTTGCTTGATCAAAGCGTAGAACGGCAACACCTTTTCTCCCAGCCTGGCGACGAATCTGCTTAAAGTTGCGACTCGCCCAGTTAATTGTTGTATTTCTTTCAACTTTGTTGGCTTCCTCATTGTTACAATAGCTTGAATTTTCTCTGGATTGGCTTCGATCCCTCTTGCTGAAACTAGGAACCCGAGAAGTTCTCCCGCAGGAACGCCAAAGGAGCACTTTGTCTGGTTCAGCTTGAGGCAAAACTTGTCGAGGTTGTCAAAAGTTTCCTTTAGGTCCTCGATCAATGTTGATACCTTTTGTTGTTATGACGACATCATCGATGTACACTTGTACATTTTTTCCAATCTGTGCTGCAAGACACTTCTGCATCATCCGCTGATATGTTGCTCCCGCGTTTTTCAGACCAAAAGGCGTTGTTTTGTAGCAAAACACGCCATAATGTGTAATGAACGCTGTCTTGACCTCATCCTCTTCTTTTAATCTGATCTAGTTATAACCAGAATATGCGTCCAGGAAGGAAAGACGTTCACATCCTGCCGTGGAGTCGATGATTTGATCGATCCTTGGGAGGGGAAAGTGATCCTTTGGACAGTGTTTATTGAGACACGTAAAGTCGACACACATGCGAAGGACTTTCGTGTTTTTCTTCGGGACCAGCACTGGGTTAGTGATACGTCTCCAACGTATCGATAATTTCTTATGTTCCATGCTTGTTTAATGATGATACACACATGTTTTATACATACTTTATGTCATTTTTATGCATTTTCCGGCACTAACCTATTAACAAGATGCCGAAGAGCCAGTTGCTGTTTTCAGCTGTTTTTGGTTTCAGAAATCCTAGTAAGGAAATATTCTCGGAATTGGACGAAATCAACGCCCAGGGGCTTATTTTTCCACGAAGCTTCCAGAAGACCGAAAGGGAAACGAAGTGGGGCAACGAGGCGCCGCCACACTAGGGCAGCGTGGCCCAAGGGGGGCCCGCGCGGCCCTAGCGTGTGGCCCCCTCGTCAGCCCTCCGACTCCGCCCTTCCGCCTACATAAGCCTTCGTCGAGAATAACTCCAGTACAGAGAGCCACGATACGGAAAACCTTCCAGAGATGCCGCCGCCGCCAATCCCATCTCGGGGGATTCAGGAGATCGCTTCCGGCACCCTGCCGGAGAGGGGAATCATCTCCCTGAGGACTCTTCACCGCCATGGTCGCCTCCGGAGTGATGTGTGAGTAGTTCACCCCTGGACTATGGGTCCATAGCAGTAGCTAGATGGTCGTCTTCTCCTAATTGTGCTATCATTGTCGGATCTTGTGAGCTGCCTAACATGATCAAGATCATCTATTTGTAATGCTACATGTTGCGTTTGTTGGGATCCGATGAATATGGAATACTATGCTATGTTGATTATCAATCTATCTATGTGTTGTTTATGATCTTGCATGCTCTCCGTTATTAGTAGAGGCTCTGGCCATGTCGTTACTTTTAACTCCAAGAGGGAGTATTTATGCTCGATAGTGGGTTCATGCCTCCATTAAATCTGGGACAGTGACAGAAAGTTCTAAGGTTGTGGATGTGCTGTTGCCACTAGGGATAAAACATCAATGCTATGTCTAAGGATGTATTTGTTGATTACATTACGCACCATACTTAATGCAATTGTCTCGTTGTTTGCAACTTAATACTTGGAGGGGGTTCGGATGATAACCTGAAGGTGGACTTTTTAGGCATAGATGCTTGCTGGATAGCGGTCTATGTACTTTGTCGTAATGCCCAATTAAATCTCACACTACTCATCATAACATGTATGTGCATGGTCATGCCCTCTTTATTTGTCAATTGCCCAACTATAATTTGTTCACCCAACATGCTATTTATCTTATGGGAGAGACACCACTAGTGAACTGTGGACCCCGGTCCATTCTTTTACATCGAATACAATCTACTGCAATACTCGTTCTACTGCTTTCTGCAAACATCATCATCCACACTATACATCTAATCCTTTGTTACAGCAAGCCGGTGAGATTGACAACCTCACTGTCACGTTGGGGCAAAGTAATTTGGTTGTGTTGTGCAGGTTCCACGTTGGCGCTGGAATCCCTGGTGTTGCGCCGCACTACACTTCGCCGCCATCAACCTTCAACGTGCTTCTTGGCTCCTACTGGTTCGATAAACCTTGGTTTCTTACTGAGGGAAAACTTGCCGCTGTACGCATCACACCTTCCTCTTGGGGTTCCCAACGGACGCGTGATGTACGCGTATCAAGCACTTTTTTTGGCGCCGTTGCCAGGGACGTGAAGGAAAATTACACCACAGAGATTTCTAACTCCCACGTCAACTGCACGCCAGCAGCACTTTTTCTGGCGCCGTTGCCGGGGAGATCAAGACACGCTGCAAGGGGAGTCAACACTTCCAATCTCTTTATTTTGTTTTTGTCTTGCTTTATTTTATTTACTACTTTGATTGCTGCACTAAAACAAAACACAAAAAAATTAGTTGCTAGCTTTACTTTATTTACTATCTTGTTTGCGTTCTCAATATTGAAAACACAAAAAAATTAGTTACTTGCATTTACTTTATCTAGTTTGCTTTATTTACTATTGCTAAAATGGGTACTCCTGAAAATACTAAGTTGTGTGACTTCACAAACACAAATAATAATGATTTCTTATGCACACCTATTGCTCCACCTGCTACTACAGCAGAATTCTTTGAAATTAAACCCGCTTTACTCGAATCTTGTTATGAGAGAGCAATTTTCACGGTGTTAGTTCTGATGATGCTGCTGCCCATCTTAATAATTTTGTTGAACTATGTGAAATGCAAAAGTATAAGGATGTAGATGGTGACGTTATAAAATTAAAATTGTTTCCTTTCTCATTAAGAGGAAGAGCTAAAGATTGGTTGCTATCTTTCCCTAAGAATAGTATTGATTCATGGACTAAATGTAAGGATGATTTCATTGGTAGATATTATCCTCCTGATAAAATTATATCTTTGAGAAGTAGCATAATGAATTTTAAGCAATTGGATAATGAGCATGTTGCCCAAGCATGGGAAAGAATGAAATTTTTGGTTAAAAATTGCCCAACCCATGGACTGACTACTTGGATGATCATCCAAACCTTTTATGCAGGACTAAATTTTTCTTCACGAAACCTATTGGATTCAGCTGCTGGAGGTACCTTTATGTCCATCACTCTAGGCGCCGCAACAAAGCTTCTTGATAATATGATGATTAATTACTCTGAATGGCACACGGAAAGAGCTCCACAAGGTAAGAAGGTAATTCTGTTGAAGAAACCTCCTCCTTGAATGATAAGATTGATGCTATTATGTCTATACTTGTGAATGGTAGATATAATGTTGATCCTAATAATGTTCTTTTAGCTTCATTGGTTGCTCAAGAAGAACATGTTGATGTGAACTTCATTAAAAATAATAATTTCAACAACAATGCTTATCGGAACAACTCTAGTAACAACTATAGGCCACATCCTTATAATAATGGTAACGGGTATGGTAATTCTTATGGGAATTCTTACAACAATAATAGAAATGTGCCCTCTGGTCTTGAAGCCATGCTTAAAGAATTTATTAGTACACAAACTGCTTTTAACAAATCTGTTGAAGAAAAGCTTGGGAAAATTGATATACTTGCTTCTAAAGTTGATAGTCTTGCTGCTGATGTTGATCTTTTGAAATCGAAAGTTATGCCTAATGAAAATAAAGATATTAAGTCATTTGCTACAGCAAACTGAAGGAGATATGCCCAAGAGGCAATAATAAAAGTGGTTATTATATATCTTTATGTTTATGATAAATGTTTATATACCATGCTATAATTGTATTAACCGAAACATTGATACATGTGTGTTATGTAAACAACAATGAGTCCCTAGTAAGCCTCTTAACTAGCTTGTTGATTAATAGATGATTAGTTTCATAATCATGAACATTGGATGTTATTAATAACAAGGTTATATCATTATATGAATGATGTAATGGACACAACCAATTAAGCTTAGCATAAGATCACGTCATTAAGTTATTTGCTATAAGCTTTCGATACATAGTTACCTAGTCCTTTCGACCATGAGATCATGTAAATCACTTATACCGGAAAGGTACTTTGATTACATCAAACGCCACTGCGTAAATGAGTGGTTATAAAGGTGGGATTAAGTATCCGGAAAGTATGAGTTGAGGCATATGGATCAACAAGTGGGATTTGTCCATCCCGATGACGGATAGATATACTCTGGGCCCTGTCGGTGGAATGTCGTCTAATGTCTTGCAAGCATATGAATAAGTTCATAAGAGACCACATACCACGGTACGAGTAAAGAGTAATTGTCAGGAGACGAGGTTGAACAAGGTATATAGTGATACCGATGATCAAACCTCGGACAAGTAAAATATCGCGTGACAAAGAGAATTGGTATTGTATGTGAATGGTTCATTCGATCACTAAGTCATCGTTGAATGTGTGGGAGCCACTATGGATCTCCAGATCCCGCTATTGGTTATTGGTCGGAGAGAGTTCTCAACCATGTCCACATAGTTCACGAACCGTAGGGTGACACACTTAAGGTTTGATGTTGTAATAGTAGAACTTGAATATGGAATGGAGTTAGAATATATTTGTTCGGAGTCCCGGATGATATCCCGGACATCACGAGGAGTTCCGGAATGGTCCGGAGAATAAGATTCATATATAGGAAGTCATTTTATAAGATTTAAAATGATCCGGAAGGTTCTATGGAAGGTTCTAGAAGGTTCTAGAAAAGTCCGGAAGAAACCACTTTGGAAGGCGGAGTCCCGAAGGGACTCCACCTCCCATGGCCGGCCAACCCTAGGAGGGTGGAGTCCACCTTGGTCTCTACCAAGGGGGCCGGCCACCCCCCCACATGGAAGGGGGGAATCCCACCCCAAGTGGGATTCCCACCTTGGGTAGGTTTCCCTATCACATGGAAGGTTTTGGGTTCGGGTCTTATTCGGAGACTTGTAGTCCAACACTTGGGGCTTCCATCTATATAATGAGGGCCAAGGGGAGGGGCCGGCCACCCCAACAAGCACAAGGTGGCCGCACCACCTCAAGTGGCCGGCGCCCCCCTCTCCCCAAACCCTAGCCGCCCCGCTCCTCCACTTCCCGCACGCTTAGCGAAGCTCCGCCGGGTTTCTCCACCACCACCGACACCACGCCGTCGTGCTGTCGGATTCAAGTGGAGCTACTACTTCCGCTGCCCGCTGGAACGGGGAGGTGGACGTCGTCATCATCAACAACCGAACGTGTGACCGAGTACGGAGGTGCTGCCCGTTCGTAGCGCCGTGATCAAGATCTTCTACGCGCTTTTGCAAGCGGCAAGTGAACGTCTACCGCAGCAACAAGAGCCTCATCTTGTAGGCTTTGGAATCTCTTCAAGGGTGAGACTCGATAATCCCCTCGTTGCTACCATCTTCTAGATTGCATCTTGGCTTGGATTGCGTGTTCGCGGTAGGAAATTTTTTGTTTTCTATGCAACGAATCCCTACACAAACGCCATCCAAGTTAGAATTAATGAGAATATAAGATTGATGGCGGAATTGCGTGCTAGGTGGGAAAAAGAAGAAAATGCTAAAGATAACAATGTAGCTAAAGTTTGGACTATTACCACCACTAGCAATGAAAATGCTTTACATGTTGCTACACATCCTACTATCAATGGTAAAATAATTGGTGTTGGCAATGTTTCTACTTCTAATGCAAAGCTTGCAAAACTGCCTGAAACTGCTAAAACTGCTGAAACTACTTGTGATAAAACTGCTGAAATTTTTTCCAACATTGGGGACAATGATTCCATTGCTTTAGATTATAATGGTTTAGATTTTGATGGTTGTCACATCTCTGAAGTTATAAAGTTCTTACAAAAACTTGCTAAAAGTCCTAATGCTAGTGCTATAAATTTGGCCTTTACAAAACATATTACAAATGCTCTCATAAAAGCTAGAGAAGAGAAACTAGAACGTGAAGCTTCTATTCCTAGGAAGCTAGAGGATGGTTGAACGCCCATCATTAAGATGAAGGTCAATGATTTTGATTGTAATGCTTTATGTGATCTTGGTGCAAGTATTTCCGTTATGCCTAGAAAAATCTATAATATGCTTGACTTGCCACCATTGAAAAATTGTTATTTGGATGTTAATCTTGCTGATAATTCTACAAAGAAACCTTTGGGGAGGGTTGATAATGTTCGCATTACGGTTAACAATAACCTTGTCCCCGTTGATTTTGTTGTCTTGGATATTGAATGCAATGCATCTTGTCCCATTATATTGGGAAGACCTTTTCTTCGAACTGTTGGTGCTATTATTGATATGAAGGAAGGCAGTATTAAATATCAATTTCCTCTCAAGAAAGGTATGGAACACTTCCCTATAAAGAGAATGAAGTTACCTTTTGATTCTATCATTAGAACAAATTATGATGTTGATGCTTCATCTCTTGATGTTACTTGATACACACTTTCTGCGCCTAGCTGAAAGGCGTTAAAGAAAAGCGCTTATGGGAGACAACCCATGATTTTACTACAGTACTTTTGTTTTATATTTGAGTCTTGGAAGTTGTTACTACTGTAGCAACCTCTCCTTATCTTAATTTTGTTGCATTGTTGTGCCAAGTAAAGTCTTTGATAGTAAGGTTCATACTAGATTTGGATTACTGCACAGAAACAGATTTCTTGCTGTCACGAATTTGAGCAGTAGTCTCTGTAGGTAACTCAGAAAAATCTGCCAATTTACGTGAGTGATCCCCAGATATGTACGCAACTTTCATTCAGTTTGAGCATTTTCATTTGAGCAAGTCTGGTGCACCTAAAAAATTCGTCTTTACGGACTGTTCTGTTTTGACAGATTCTGCCTTTTATTTCGCATTGCCTGTTTTGCTATGCTTGATGGATTTCTTTATTCCATTAACTTTTAGTAGCTTAGTGCAATGTCCAGAAGTGTTAAGAATGATTATGTCACCTCTGAACATGTGAATTTTGATTATGCACTAACCCTCTAATGAGTTGTTTTGAGTTCGGTGTGGAGGAAGTTTTCAAGGATCAAGAGAGGAGGATGATACAATATGATCAAGGAGAGTGAAAGCTCTAAGCTTGGGGATGCCCCGGTGGTTCATCCCTGCATATTTCAAGAAGACTCAAGCATCTAAGCTTGGGGATGCCTAAGTCATCCCCTTCTTCATCGACAACATTATCAGGTTCCTCTAGTGAAACTATATTTTTATTCCATCACATCTTATGTGCTTTACTTGGAGCGTCTGTATGTTTTTTGTTTTTGTTTGAATAAAGTGGATCCTAGCATTCATTGTGTGGGAGAGAGACACACTCCGCTGTTGCATATGGACAAATATTTCCTTAGCTTTACTCATAATGTTCATGGCAAAGGTTGAAACTGCTTCGTTGAATTGTTATATGGTTGGAAACGGGAAATGCTACATGTGGTAAATGGTATAATATCTTGAATAATGTGATACTTGGCAATTGTTATGCTCATGTTTAAGCTCTTGCATCATATACTTTGCACCTATTAGTGAAGAAATACATAGAGCTTGCTAAAATTTGGTTTGCATGATTGGTCTCTCTAAGGTCTAGATATTTTCTAGTAAGGGTTGAACAACAAGGAAGACGGTGTAGAGTCTTATAATGCTTGCAATATGTCTTTTATGTGAGTTTTTCTGTACCGGTTCATACTTGTGTTTGCTTCAAATAACCTTGCTAGCCTAAGCCTTGTATTGAGAGGGATTACTTCTCGTGCATCCAAAATCCTTGAGCCAATAACTATGCCACTTGTGTCCACCATACCTACCTACTACATGGTATTTCTCCGCCATTCCAAAGTAAATTGCTTGAGTGCTATCTTTAAACACTTCAAAAGTTATTACCTCTTATTTGTGTCAATGTTTTATAGCTCATGAGGAAGTATGTGGTGTTTATGTTTCAATCTTGTTGGGCAACTTTGACCAATGGACTAGTGGCTTCATCCGCTTATCCAATAATTTTGCAAAAAGAGCTGGCAATGGGATTCCCAGTCCCAAATTAATTAACCTTCATAATTTTACAAAAATAGACACTCCTCCATGGTATGTGATTGTTGGACGGCACCCGAGGATTCGGTTAGCCATGGCTTGAGAAAGCAAAGGTGGGGAGGAGTGTCATCTAAATAAAACTAAAATAAAAGGCACTCCTTCATGGTATGAGATTGTTGGCAGGCACCCGAGGATTCGGTTAGCCATGGTTTGTGAAAGCAAGGTTGGAAGGAGTGCCATCCAAAAATAAAATTTCATTGGAGCCGCTCTTTGAAAGTCTGTCTGGCAAGGGGGTTAGAGTGCCCACTACCATTCGTTAACAACAACAAACACCTCTAAAAAATTTACTTTTATGCTCTCTTTATGTTTTCAAAATAAAAGGTCTAGCACAAATATAGCAATCAATGCTTCCCTCTGCGAAGGGCCATTCTTTTACTTTATGTTGAGTCAGTCTACCTATTTCCTTCTATCTTAGAAGCAAACACTTGTGTTAACTGTGCATTGATTCCTACATACTTGCATATTGCACTTATTATATTACTTTATGTTGACAACTATCCATGAGATATACATGTTACAAGTTGAAAGCAACCGCTGAAACTTAATCTTCCTTTGTGTTGCTTCAATGCCTTTACTATGAATTTATTGCTTTATGAGTTAACTCTTATGTAAGACTTATTGATGCTTGTCTTGAAAATACTATTCATGAAAAGTCTTTGCTATATGATTCAATTGTTTAACCATTGTATTTACCATTGCTTCGAATCGCTGCATTCATTACATGTGCTTACAATAGTATTGATCAAGATTATGATGGCATGTCACTTCAGAAATTATCTTTGTTATCGTTTACCTACTCGGGACGAGTAGGAACTAAGCTTGGGGATGCTGATACGTCTCCAACGTATCGATAATTTCTTATGTTCCATGCTTGTTTTATGATGATACACACATGTTTTATACATACTTTATGTCATTTTTATGCATTTTCCGGCACTAACCTATTAACAAGATGCCGAAGAGCCAGTTGCTGTTTTCTGTTGTTTTTGGTTTCAGAAATCCTAGTAAGGAAATATTCTCGGAATTGGACGAAATCAACGCCCAGGGGCTTATTTTTCCACGAAGCTTCCAGAAGACCGAAAGGGAAACGAAGTGGGGCGACGAGGCGCCGCCACACTAGGGCGGCGCGGCCCAAGGGGGGCCCACGCGGCCCTAGCGTGTGGCCCCCTCGTCAGCCCTCTGACTCTGCCCTTCCGCCTACATAAGCCTTTGTCGAGAATAACTCCAGTACCGAGAGCCACGATACGGAAAACCTTCCAGAGACGCCGCCGCCGCCAATCCCATCTCGGGGGATTCAGGAGATCGCCTCCGGCACCCTCGCCGGAGAGGGAATCATCTCCCGGAGGACTCTTCACCGCCATGGTCGCCTCCGGAGTGATGTGTGAGTAGTTCACCCCTGGACTATGGGTCCATAGCAGTAGCTAGATGGTCGTCTTCTCCTAATTGTGCTATCATTGTCGGATCTTGTGAGCTGCCTAAGATGATCAAGATCATTGATACGTCTCCAACGTATCCATAATTTCTGATGTTCCATGCTTGTTTTATGACAATACTTACATGTTTTGCTCGCACTTTATAATGTTTTTATGCGTTTTCCGGAACTAACCTATTAACAAGATGCCACAGTGCCAGTTCCTGTTTTCTGCTGTTTTTGGTTCCAGAAAGGCTGTTCGGGCAATATTCTCGGAATTTGACGAAACGAAGACCAAACATCATAATTCACCGAGACGGACCAGGACACCGAAGGAGAGTCAGAGGGGAGGCATGGGGCCCCCAGACCATAGGCCGGCGTGGCCTGGAGGGGGGCGCGCCGCCCTATGGGGTGGGACCCCCAGGCGCCCCCTTGCGCCGCCTCTTCACCTATTTAACTCCTCGCGACCTAAAACCTCGATACCTTTTGACTAAACTCCAGAAAGACTCCAAGGGGGCCGCCGCCATCGCGAAACTCCAATTCGGGGGACAGAAGTCTCTGTTCCGGCACCCTGCCGGGACGGGGAAGTGCCCCCGAAAGCCATCTCCATCGACGCCACCGCCTCCATCATGCTCTGTGAGTAGTTCCCCCATGGACTACGGGTTCTAGCGATAGCTAGTTGGTACTCTCTATCCCATGTACTTCAATACAATGATCTCATGAGCTGCCTTACATGATTGAGATCCATCTGATGTAATCGGTGTTGTGTTTGTTGGGATCCGATGGATGATACATGATACGTCCAATTTGCATCACTATTTTATATCATAATTTGCTGTTATTCATTGATATATTTCATATTGGGACACAATACTTATGTTATTTCATCTATTTTGCATGTTTCATCATTATTGGAGGATCAAACACCGGAGCCAGGATTCTGCTGGAAAAAGCACCGTCAGAACGCAATATTTCGGAAGATCAACCGTGGAAGGAAATTATACCAAAAATCCTATTTTTCAAGATGACGAAGGAAGCCAGAAGGAGGGGCCAGGAGGACCCATGGTGGGCCCACACCCTAGGGCGGCGCGGCCCATGCCCTGGCCGCGCCGCCATGTGGTTTGGGGGGCCCACGACCCCTTTCGCCTCCTTTTCTTCGCGAAACCCTTCGTCCCGAAGACCTAAGCCACAGAGGGTTCCTCACGAAGAGTTACAGCCGCCTCTGCGGGGCGGAGAACACCAGAGAGAAAAGAGCTCTCCGGCGGGCAGGAATCCGCCGGGGAAATTCCCTCCCGGAGGGGGAAATCGACGCCATCGTCACCGTCATCGAGCTGGACATCATCACCATCACCATCATCATCATCTCCATCATCATCACCGCCGTCATCACCGCTGGACACCGTCACCACCGTAGCAATTTGGGTTTGATCTTGATTGTTTGATAGGGGAAACTCTCCCGTATCGATCTATACTTGTTGTTGATGCTATTGAGTGAAACCATTGAACCAAGTTTATGTTCAGATTGTTATTCATCATCATATCACCTCTGATCATGTACCATATGATGTCTCGTGAGTAGTTCGTTTAGTTCTTGAGGACATGGGTGAAGTCTAAATGTTAGTAGTGAACTATGGTTGAGTAATATTCAATGGTGTGATATTTAAGTTGTGGTGTTATTCTTCTAGTGGTGTCATGTGAACGTCGACTACATGACACTTCACCATTTATGGGCCTAGGGGAATGCATCTTGTATTCGTTTGCTAATTGCGGGGTTGCCGGAGTGACGTAAACCTAAACCCCGTTGGTATATCGATGCGGGAGGGATCGCGGGATCTCGAGTTTAAGGTCGTGGTTAGATTTATTCTTAATTACTTTCTTGTAGTTGCGGATGCTTGCAAGGGGTATAATCACAAGTATGTATTAGTCCTAGGAAGGGAGGTACATTAGCATAGGTTCACCCACACAACACTTATCATAACAATGAAGATTATTTAGCCGTATGTAGCGAAAGCACTAGACTAAAATCCCGTGTGTCCTCGAGAACGTTTGGTCATTATAAGTAAACAAACCGGCTTGTCCTTTGTGCTAAAAAGGATTGGGCCACTCGCTGCAATTGATACTCTCGCACTTTACTTACTCGTACTTTATTCAACCTGTTACATCAAAACCCCCCGAATACTTGTCCGTGAGCATTTACAGGTGAATCCTTCATCGAAACTGCTTGTCAACACCTTCTGCTCCTCGTTGGGATCGACATTCTTACTTATCGAAAATACTACGATACACCCCCTATACTTGTGGGTCATCAAGACTATTTTCGGGCGCCGTTGCCGGGGATCGAAGCGCTATTGGTAAGTGGAATTGGTAAGGAAAACCTTTACTCGTTGTGCTGATTTTATTTCGCCTCGCTGCTATAAGTCATTATGGAGAGATCTTCTCTTCAATTTCTATTTGGAAAATCTACTACTACCGCAACGGTAGTGGATGAGGCGCCGAGTGAGGAAGTAATACCATATAAAATACCGATACGTCTCCGACGTATCGATAATTTCTTATGTTCCATGCCACATTATTGATGTTATCTACATGTTTTATGCACACTTTATGTCATATTCATGCATTTTCCGGAACTAACCTATTAACAAGATGCCGAAGTGCCGATTCTTGTTTTCTGCTGTTTTTGGTTTCAGAAATCCTAGTAAGGAAATATTCTCGGAATTGGACGAAATCAAAGCCCGGGGCCTATTTTTCCACGAAGCTTCCGGAGTCCGAAGACGAAACGAAGAGGGGCCACGAGGCAGCCGGAGCATAGGGCGGCGCGGCCCCTGCCCGGCCGCGCGGCCCTATGGTCCGGGCACCTCGCGCCGCCTCTTGACCTACCCTTTCGCCTACTTAAAGCCTCCGTGACGAAACCCCCGATGCCGAGAGCCACGATACGGAAAACCTTCCGAGAGACGTCGCCAACGACGATCCCATCTCGGGGATCCAGGAGATCGCCTCCGGCACCCTCGCCGGAGAGGGGAATCATCTCCCGGAGGACTCTACACCGCCATGGTCGCCTCCGGTGTGATGTGTGAGTAGTCTACCCCTGGACTATGGGTCCATAGCAGTAGCTAGATGGTTGTCTTCTCCCCATTGTGCTATCATTGTCGGATCTTGTGAGCTGCCTAACATGATCAAGATCATCTATATGTAATTCTATATGTTGCGTTTGTTGGGATCCAATGAATAGAGAATACTTGTTATGTTGATTATCAAAGTTATACCTATGTGCTATTTATGATCTTGCATGCTCTCCGTTACTAGTAGATGCTCTAGCCAAGTAGATGCTTGTAACTCCAAGAGGGAGTACTTATGCTCGATAGTGGGTTCATGCTCGCATTGACACCGGGACGATGTGACGAAAGTTCTAAGGTTGTGTTGTGCTCGTTGCCACTAGGGATAAAACATTGATGCTATGTCTAAGGATGTAGTTGTTGATTACATTACGCACCATACTTAATGCAATTGTCTCGTTGCTTTGCAACTTAATACCTGGAAGGGGTTCGGATGATAACCTGAAGGTGGACTTTTTAGGCATAGATGCAGTTGGATGGCGGTCTATGTACTTTGTCGTAATGCCCAATTAAATCTCACAATACTCATCATGATATGTATGTGCATGGTCATGCTCTCTTTATTTGTCAATTGCCCAACCGTAATTTGTTCACCCAACATGCTGTTTGTCTTATGGGAGAGACACCTCTAGTGAACTGTGGACCCCGGTCCAATTCTCTTTACTTGAAATACAATCTATTGCAATACTTGTTCTACTGTTTTCTCGCAAACAATCATCTTCCACACAATACGGTTAATCCTTTGTTACGAGCAAGCCGGTGAGATTGACAACCTCACTGTTTCGTTGGGGCAAAGTAGTTTGGTTGTGTTGTGCGGGTTCCACGTTGGCGCCGGAATCCCGGTGTTGCGCCGCACTACATCCCGCCGCCATCAACCTTCAACGTGCTTCTTGGCTCCTCCTGGTTCGATAAACCTTGGTTTCTTTCGAGGAAAACTTGCTGCTTGTGCGCATCATACCTTCCTCTTGGGGTTCCCAACGAACGTGTGAGTTACACGCCATCAAGCATATTTTCTCGGCGCCGTTGTCGGGGAGATCAAGACACGCTGCAAGGGGAGTCTCCACTTCTCAATCTCTTTACTTTGTTTTTGTCTTGCTTTATTTTATTTACTACTTTGTTTGCTGCACTATATCAAAATACAAAAAAAATTAGTTGCTAGTTTTACTTTATTTACTGTCTTGCACTCTATATCAAAAACACAAAAAAATTAGTTACTTGTTTTACTTTATAATATCATGCATGTTTTTATTTCACTAGTTAAGCATAATGGAAAACAACAAAAATATGAGAGATCTTTATGAACTTTATCTTGAATTAGGACATGATGTGTTTGAAGAGAGAATTAAAAAACCCATGGAACTTTATATGCATGCTAATGGGAATGTTATTACTATGGATGCTTTGAACACCATTGTTGCTAATGCTATGGAAAATTCTAAGCTTGGGGAAGCTGGCTCTGATGAGCATGATCTTTTTAGTCCCCCAAGCATTGAGGAGAAAATTTTCTTTCATGATTACAATATGCCTCCTATATATGATGATAGCCACTTTGTTGAATTTGCTCCCACTACAACTAATAAAATTGATTATGCTTACGTGGAGAGTAATAATTTTATGCATGAGACTCATGATAAGAATGCTTTATGTGATAGTTACATTGTTGAGTTTGCTCATGATACTACTGAAAATTATTATGAGAGAGGAAAATATGGTTGTAGAAATTTTCATGTTACTAAAACACCTCTCTATGTGCTGAAATTTTTGAAGCTACACTTGTTTTATCTTCCTATGCTTGTTACTTTGCTCTTCATGAACTTGTTTATTTACAAGCTTCCTATGCACAGGAAGCATTTTAGACTTAAATGTGTTTTGAATTTGCCTCTTGATGCCCTCTTTTTCTTCAAATACTATTTCTTGCGAGTGCATCATTAAAACTGCTGAGCCCATCTTAATGGCTATAAAGAAAGAACTTCTTGGGAGATAACCCAAGTGTTATTTTGCTACAGTACTTGGTTTTTATTTTGTGTCTTGGAAGTTGTTTACTACTGTAGCAACCTCTCCTTATCTTAGTTTTGTGTTTTGTTGTGCCAAGTTAAGCCGTTGATAGAAAAGTAAGTACTAGATTTGGATTACTGCGCAGTTCCAGATTTCTTTGCTGTCACGAATCTGGGTCCACCTCCCTGTAGGTAACTCAGAAAATTAAGCCAATTTACGTGCATGATCCTCAGATATTTATGCAACTTTCATTCAATTTGGGCATTTTCATTTGAGCAAGTCTGGTGCCATTTTAAAATTCGTCAATACGAACTGTTCTGTTTTGACAGATTCTGCCTTTTATTTCGCATTGCCTCTTTTGCTATGTTGGATGAATTTCTTTGATCCACTAATGTCCAGTAGCATTATGCAATGTCCAGAAGTGTTAAGAATGATTGTGTCACCTCTGAATATGTTAATTTATATTGTGCACTAACCCTCTAATGAGTTGTTTCGAGTTTGGTGTGGAGGAAGTTTTCAAGGATCAAGAGAGGAGTATGATGCAACATGATCAAGGAGAGTGAAAGCTCTAAGCTTGGGGATGCCCCGGTGGTTCACCCCTGCATATATCAAGAAGACTCAAGCGTCTAAGCTTGGGGATGCCCAAGGCATCCCCTTCTTCATCGACAACATTATCGGGTTCCTCCCCTGAAACTATATTTTTATTCCATCACATCTTATGTGCTTTTTCTTGGAGCGTCGGTTTGTTTTTGTTTTTTGTTTTGTTTGAATAAAATGGATCCTAGCATTCACTTTATGGGAGAGAGACACGCTCCGCTGTAGCATATGGACAAGTATGTCCTTGGTTTCTACTCATAGTATTCATGGCGAAGTTTCTCCTTCGTTAAATTGTTATATGGTTGGAATTGGAAAATGATACATGTAGTAATTGCTATAAATGTCTTGGGTAATGTGATACTTGGCAATTGTTGTGCTCATGATTAAGCTCTTGCATCATATGCTTTGCACCCATTAATGAAGAAATACATAGAGCATGCTAAAATTTGGTTTGCATATTTGGTTTCTCTAAGGTCTAGATAATTTCTAGTATTGAGTTTGAACAACAAGGAAGACGGTGTAGAGTCTTATAATGTTTTCAATATGTCTTTTATGTGAGTTTTGCTGCACCGGTTCATCCTTGTGTTTGTTTCATATAAGCCTTGCTAGCCTAAACCTTGTATCGAGAGGGAATACTTCTCATGCATCCAAAATACTTGAGCCAACCACTATGCCATTTGTGTCCACCATACCTACCTACTACATGGTATTTTCCGCCATTCCAAAGTAAATTGCTTGAGTGCTACCTTTAAAATTCCATCATCACCTTTGCAATATATAGCTCATGGGACAAATAGCTTAAAAACTATTGTGGTATTGAATATGTAATTATGCACTTTATCTCTTATTAAGTTGCTTGTTGTGCGATAACCATGTTTACTGGGGGACGCCATCAACTTTTCATTGTTGAATTTCATGTGAGTTGCTATGCATGTTCGTCTTGTCGGAAGTAAGGGCGATCTACACTGAGTTGAATGGTTTGAGCATGCATATTGTTAGAGAAGAACATTGGGCCGCTAACTAAAGCCATGATCCATGGTGGAAGTTTCAGTTTTGGACAAACATCCTCAAATCTCTAATGAGAAAAGAATTAATTGTTGCTGAATGCTTAAGCATTAAAAGAGGAGTCCATTATACTGTTGTCTATGTTGTCCCGGTATGGATGTCTAAGTTGAGAATAATCAAAAGCGAGAAATCCAAATGCGAGCTTTCTCCTTAGACCTTTGTACAGGCGGCATAGAGGTACCCCTTTGTGATACTTGGTGAAAGCATATGTATTGCGATGATAATCCAGGTAGTCCAAGCTAATTAGGACAAGGTGCGGGCACTATTGGTACACTATGCATGAGGCTTGCAACTTATAAGATATAATTTACATGATGCATATGCTTTATTACTACCGTTGACAAAATTGTTTCATGTTTTCAAAATCAAAGCTCTAGCACAAATATAGCAATCGATGCTTTTCCTCTATAAGGACCTTTCTTTTACTTTCAATGTTGAGTCAGTTCACCTATTTCTCTCCACCTCAAGAAGCAAACACTTGTGTGAACTGTGCATTGATTCCTACATACTTGCTTATTGCACTTATTATATTACTCTATGTTGACAATATCCATGAGATATACATGTTACAAGTTGAAAGCAACCGCTGAAACTTAATCTTCTTTTGTGTTGCTTCAATGCCTTTACTTTGAATTATTGCTTTATGAGTTAACTCTTATGCAAGACTTATTGATGCTTGTCTTGAAGTGCTATTCATGAAAAGTCTTTGCTATATGATTCACTTGTTTACTCATGTCATACACATTGTTTTGATCGCTGCATTCACTACATATGCTTTACAAATAGTATGATCAAGATTATGATGGCATGTCACTCCGAAATTATCTGTGTTATCGTTTTACCGCTCGGGACGAGCGAGAACTAAGCTTGGGGATGCGATACGTCTCCGACGTATCGATAATTTCTTATGTTCCATGCCACATTATTGATGTTATCTACATGTTTTATGCACACTTTATGTCATATTCGTGCATTTTACGGAACTAACCTATTAACAAGATGCCGAAGTGCCGATTCTGTTTTCTGCTGTTTTTGGTTTCAGAAATCCTAGTAAGGAAATATTCTCGGAATTGGACGAAATCAAAGCCCGGGGCCTATTTTTCCACGAAGCTTCCGGAAGTCCGAAGACGAAACAAAGAGGGGCCACGAGGCAGCCGAAGCATAGGGCGGCGCGGCCCCCGCCCGGCCGCGCGGCCCTATGGTGCGGGCACCTCGCGCCGCCTCTTGACCTACCCTTCCGCCTACTTAAAGCCTCCGTGACGAAACCCCGATGCACGAGAGCCACGATACGGAAAACCTTCCGGAGACGCCGCCAACGACGATCCCATCTCGGGGGATCCGAGGAGATCGCCTCCGGCACCCTGCCGGAGAGGGAATCATCTCCCGGAGGACTCTACACCGCCATGGTCGCCTCCGGTGTGATGTGTGAGTAGTCTACCCCTGGACTATGGGTCCATAGCAGTAGCTAGATGGTTGTCTTCTCCCCATTGTGCTATCATTGTCGGATCTTGTGAGCTGCCTAACATGATCAAGATCATCTATATGTAATTCTATATGTTGCGTTTGTTGGGATCCAATGAATAGAGAATACTTGTTATGTTGATTATCAAAGTTATACCTATGTGCTATTTATGATCTTGCATGCTCTCCGTTACTAGTAGATGCTCTGGCCAAGTAGATGCTTGTAACTCCAAGAGGGAGTACTTATGCTCGATAGTGGGTTCATGCCGCATTGACACACGGGACGGTGATGGAAAGTTCTAAGGTTGTGTTGTCTTTGTTGCCACTAGGGATAAAACATTGATGCTATGTCTAAGGATGTAGTTGTTGATTACATTACGCACCATACTTAATGCAATTGTCCGTTGCTTTGCAACTTAATACTTGGAAGGGGTTCGGATGATAACTCTGAAGGTGGACTTTTTAGGCATAGATGCGGTTGGATGGCGGTCTATGTACTTTGTCGTAATGCCCAATTAAATCTCACACTACTCATCATGATATGTATGTGCATGGTCATGCTCTCTTTATTTGTCAATTGCCCAACTGTAATTTGTTCACCCAACATGTTGTTTGTCTTATGGGAGAGACACCTCTAGTGAACTGTGGACCCCGGTCCAATTCTCTTTACTTGAAATACAATCTACTTGCAATACTTGTTCTACTGTTTTACTGCAAACAATCATCTTCCACACAATACGGTTAATCCTTTGTTACGAGCAAGCCGGTGAGATTGACAACCTCACTTGTTTCGTTGGGGCAAAGTAGTTTGGTTGTGTTGTGCGGGTTCCACGTTGGCGCCGGAATCCCTGGTGTTGCGCCGCACTACATCCCGCCGCCATCAACCTTCAACGTGCTTCTTGGCTCCTCCTGGTTCGATAAACCTTGGTTTCTTTCTGAGGGAAAACTTGCTGCTGTGCGCATCATACCTTCCTCTTGGGATTCCCAACGAACGTGTGAGTTACACGCCATCAAATACCTATGAAAATTATTGAACGTGTTATGGATAACCGCTATGAAGGGGATGGAACTGTCCATCCCGGTGATCATTTACTGTTTTTGCATGAATTATGCGGGTTATTCAAATGTGCAGGTATTGCTATGGATGAAGTGAGGAA
>NC_061511.1:243418716-243473708 GCF_022539505.1 Lolium rigidum
GTGAGCATTTACAGTGAATCCTTCATCGAAACTGCTTGTCAACACCTTCTGCTCCTCGTTGGGATCGACATTCTTACTTATTGAAAATACTACGATACACCCCCTATACTTGTGGGTCATCAATACATTATGATTAGTCTATCTATAAAGTTTGTGAAGTTATTGTTGCTGCAATCTTGTTATGCTTAATGCTTGTCACAAGGGCCCGAGTGGCATGATCTTAGATTTAAGCTTTATACTTATTGCTTAGATTGTATCTACAAGTTGTATGCACATGTTGCTGTCCAGAACCAAAGGCCCCGAAGTGACAGAAATCGGGACAACCGGAGGGGATGGCGGTGATGTGAGGATCACATGTTTTCACCAAGTGTTAATGCTTTGCTCCGGTACTCTATTAAAAGGAGTACCTTAATATCCAAGTAGATTCCCTTGAGGCCCGGCTGCCACCGGCTGGTAGGACAAAAGATGTTGTGCAAGTTTCTCATTGCGAGCACGTACGACTATATATGGAAAACATGCCTACATGATTAATGAATTGATGTTCTATCTTAATGCTTTATCAATCCTATCAATTGCCCAACTCGTAATTTGTTCACCCAACACTTGTCACTTGTTATTGGAGAGTTACCACTAGTGTAGATCGCTGGGAACCCCGGTCCATCTCTCATCATCATATACTCGTTCTATATGTCATTGGAAGTAGTATCAACTATTTTCTGGTGCCATTGCCTCTGTGTTACTGTTACCGCTGCTGTGTTACTGTTACTATTGCTCTCATATTACCATTGCTTTCACATCACCCCTGTTACTAGTGCTTTTCTAGGTGCAGACTGAATTGACAACTCAGCTCGTTAAGGCTTATAAGTATTCTTTACCTCCCCTTGTGTCGAATCAATAAATTTGGGTTTTACTTCCTCGAAGACTATTGCGATCCCCTATACTTGTGGGTCATCAAGACTCGTTTTCACGGCGCCGTTGCCGGGGAGGCATAGCTCTACTCATAAGTTCACCTGGGGAGTACACTCTACCTCTCTCTCTGTTTTTATTTTATTTTGTTTTGTTTTACTTAGTTTACTTTTTCCTACTTTATTTGTGCTTAGTTTATTTCTGTCTAGTATTACTTTGCTTAGTTTCTTTTTGTCTTGTTTTACTTTTATCATATACCCAAAAATCCATAAAAATTTGAAAAACCATAAAAATTAAAAACTGTTGTTATGGGAGAACCCACAACCTACTTGGAGCTTATAGAATATTATAATAATTATAGAGAATCAAGAACGGTTAAAGTAATGAGTGCTATGATAGAAAAATTGAATACAATTGCTAAAATCTTGCTTAAACGCCATGATATAAATTGTTGCTCTGAAGAGGATACTAAACATCTGAAATTTCAATGTGGCTTTAGCGAAGAAGTTTTAATTAAGAACTATAATTGGAATAACTATATTCATCTTGGGTTCGAAGAAGTAGAACAATTTGTCTTATTTATGGGAGCCTCTGAGATCGAATCCTTCATGGTTAAAAATTACGAAACTTGTGTTGTTTGTAAGGACCTTAAAGATTATGTCTCTTCTATCCTTAATTTTTCCAATGAAAGTTACAGTGATAATCCTTATATCATTGATTATAAAGAGAGACTCATTAATGCACAAGAATGCACTCACAATTTGCAGGAACTCCGTGGAAGAAGAAATTGATGAACCTGAAAGCTCATTGGATGAAAAAGAGGAAGAAATTGATGAACCTAAAAGCTCATTGGATGAAAAAGAAGAGGAGAGTGATGAACAAAAGGAGGAAGAATGGATTAGCTACCCATGCCAACCTTCTAATGAGAGTAACTCTTTATCTCTTACACTATTTGATTGTCCTCCATGCTTACCAAAGGAGGTTGAATGTTATGTTCCTGTGGATTCTCTTGAAATATTTCCTATGAGTAAAACTTGTGAGAATAATGATGCTACTGTTATCTATGATAATCCATGCTACTTTGATAAATCTTATGATAATGATTTGTTTGTGCCTGATGTCGAAATGCATGGTACTGAAGAATTTTGCGTAGCAAATGTTTATGATAAAGCTCTAGATGATGGTCCTATGTTGCTTGATAATATTAATTGTACTACTAATGAAAATGGGATTGGAGAGGATTTAACTTTATCTATGTGTCCCATATCTCTTGAGATTGATCAACCATCTTGTTATACTATTGATAAAAGTGGATTTGAAAGTTTTAATCCCACTATTTTTGAGCTTGATAAAAATTATGTGTTTATGGATCATGAAAATCATGCTTTATGTGATAGTTATATTGTTGAGTTTGTTCATGAAGATAATGAAAATTATTATGAGAGAGGAAAATATGGTTTTAGAAATTTGCATGGTACTAAAACACTTCTCTATATGCTTAAAATTTTGAAGTTACTCTTGTTTTATCTTCCTGCTTGTCACTTTGTTCTTCATGAATTTATTTGTCTACAAGATTCCTATGCATAGGAAGTGGGTTAGACTTAAATGTGTTTTGAATTTGCTTTTTGATGATCTCTTTTGCTTCAACTCTTATTTCTTGCGAGTGCATCATTAAAACTGCTGAGCCCATCTTAATGGCTATAAAGAAAGAACTTCTTGGGAGATAACCCATGTGTTTATTTTGCTACTGTTTTGTTGTGTTTTGGAAGTTGTTACTACTGTAGAAACCTCTCATTATCTTTATTTTATTGCATTGTTGTGCCAAGTGAAGCCTCTAATAGAAGGTTGATACTAGATTTGGATTTCTGCACAGAAACAGATTTCTATCTGTCACCAATTTGGGCTGTGTTCTCTGTAGGTAACTCAGAAAAATCTGCCAATTTACGTGCGTGTTCCTCAGATATGTACGCAACTTTCATTAGTTTTGAGTTTTCTGATTTGAGCAACGGAAGTACCTCTTTAAAATTCGTATTTACTAGCTGTTCTGTTTTGACAGATTCTGTCTCTGTTTTTTGCATTGTCTCTTGTGGACTTTAAGTGAGGCTTTCTAGACGTGGAGAGCTGTAGCTAATGTTTTATTGAGTTCTTGCAATGTGTCACTACAGGACCAAGGTGGATTCAAGTTTTTTGAGTACTAACCCCTCTAATGAAGTTTATGAGAAGTTTGGTGTGAAGGAAGTTTTCAAGGGTCAAGAGAGGAGGATGATATATGATCGAGAAGAGTGAAAAGTCTAAGCTTGGGGATGCCCCCGTGGTTCATCCCTCGCATATTTCAAGAAGACTCAAGCGTCTAAGCTTGGGGATGCCCAAGGCATCCCCTTCTTCATCAACTTATCAGGTTTCTTCTATTGAAACTATATTTTTATTCGGTCACATCTTATGTGCTTTACTTGGAGCGTCTGTGTGTTTTTATTTTTGTTTTTGTTTGAATAAATTCGGATCCTAGCTATCCTTGTGTGGGAGAGAGACACGCTCCGCTTTTTCATATGAACACTTGTTCTTCGTTTTATTTTTAATGTTCAATGATAAAAGTTGGAAGCTACAATACTTATTGTTATTTGGTTGGAAACAGAAAATGCTTCATATTGTCTTGAATAATTTGACACTTGGCAATTGTTTTGAGCTCTCAAGTAGATCATGATTAAGTTTTTTCATGTAGTTTAAACCTATTAGTGGAGAACTACTGTAGAGCTTGTTAAAATTGGTTTGCATGATTGGTCTCTCTTAAGGTCTAGATATTTTCTCGGTAAAAGTGTTTGAGCAACAAGAAAGACAAGTGTAGAGTATTATAATGCTTGCAATATGTTCTTATGTAAGTTTTGTTGTACCGGTTCATACTTGTGTTTGCTTCAAACAACCTTGCTAGCCTAAGCCTTGTACTGAGAGGAAATGCTTCTCGTGCATCCAAAACCTTGAGCCAAAACATATGCCATGTGTGTCCACCATACCTACCTACTATGTGGTATTTCCTGCCATTCCAAGTAAATACTTCATGTGCTACCTTTAAACCTTCAAAATGCTTCTCAATTTGTGTTAATGTTTTATAGCTCATGAGGAAGTATGTGGTGTTTCATCTTTCAATCTTGTTGGTCAGCTTTCACCAATGGACTAGTGGCTTCATCCGCTTATCCAATAATTTTGCAAAAAGAGCTGGCAACGGGGTTCTCAGCCCCAAATTAATCACAAATAGACACTCCTCCATGGTATGTGAATGATTGGTAGGCACCCGAGGATTCGGTTAGCCATGGCTTGAAAGAAAATGTGGGGAGGAGTGTCATCACTAAATAAAGCTAAAATAAAATAGACACTCCTTCATGGTATGTGATTGTTGGAAGACATCCGAGGATTCGGTTAGCCATGGTTTGTGAAAGCAAAGGTTGGAAGGAGTGTCACCCAAAAATGAAAACATCATGGGAGCCGCTCTTTGAAGGTCTGTCTGGCAAGGGGGTTAGAGTGCCCACTACCATTCGTTGACAACAACAAACACCTCTCAAAACTTTACTTTTATGCTCTCTATGTGATTTCAAAACTTAAAAAGCTCTAGCACATGATTTAATCCCTGCTCCTGTTGACTGCCAAAACCCACCGGCGGGCAGCGGCCTTGTCAACACTGTAGAGCCGGGGGGAGCCTAGAGCTGCGGCCGGCTGAGACCCCTCCGAGCGACGGCCCGCAATGCTCTTCTGGTCACACGCGGCGCTGCGAAGTGCAAGGGCGTGCCACCTGACCTATACCCGGTCAGGAAGGTGATGAGATTGCCTCGCTTAGTTTCCTGCAGGGCATACATGTAAACGTTAAATACGAGCCTCGATCGGCTCTCGGGTTATCTCGTGAATCGGCTCAAAGAGCCGATCCACCCATGATCCGTACGGGGTGTACGAATACTTGGTGGTCCTGCTTGATCAAGATGAAGCTAATGAGATCTACGACGATTTAGGGTTTTCACCACATAATCGGATCATCCTACTCCAGGTTGGGCCGGATGGCCACGCACGGTGCTCGTAAGCCGATCCTAAACAAGGCCGGAAAACCAACATGAAGTTGATCCTAGGAACATCCCGTTTAGGACTTGCGAACGCCACCCTACGTGCCACAGGATCCTCCCCCTTTGTAAGGCCAAACTATTGCAGATATTAAACTAATCCTTGTAGAGCAAGGAGCAATCGTAACGGATCGGATCTACTAAATAATGATCAAGCGGGTGCCGCCCCACACCCGAGATAGGCGTGAGGACGGCTAGATATGCAAGGGTTGCACTACGTAAGCATGCTTAAACGAAGATCAATGCTAACCCTAACACATCTAATGATAACTACGTTGCTCGCCATCAAAAGCGCTTCGAGTACGAGCAACGCATGAACAACGTGGGGCTTGTGCTGCCTAGATCGCAAGATGCGATCTAGGCAGCATGTCGCTACCCGATAGAAACCCTCGAGACGAAGGAGTTGGCGATGCGCCGAGATTGGTTTGTTTTTGGGGTTGAACGTGAGTTGTTGTTTATTCCATAAACCCTAGGTACATATTTATAGTCCAGGGGACTTTCTAATGTGGATGTGCACTAAACCGTGCACGAGATAAACTCTAACTTCTAAATCGATACATAATTTATTCTACTAAGATACACGGGCTAACTAGCCCAACTTCTCCGTGCGAGGCCGCTTCATAGATCTTTCATATGTAATCTTCCAAGCCCATCTTGATCGCGGCCCACCTCCCGATTTAGCCAAAATCTGGTGATAACACATGCCCCCTGGTTTTGGTAATGGTAATTTCAAAACCACTCGTTTTTTCCCCGGAGGGGTCGTATCACTGCAGAGCGGAACCAGCCGTCAGCATGCCTCATCATGACGACTTGCCTTCCCAACTTCTCTCGCACGATTTGACAGCTTTTGGCACCATGTCCTCGAGAACCGCTCGGAAATTAAAAACCCCCACCTCCTTTTATTTAGCCGCAACGAACAGTTCTCTTCTTTTCCCCTTCCGCGGTGGCACTCCAAAAACCCTCCTCCGCAACCATGTCCTCTTCCTCTTCCTCTTCCTCTTCGTCGGATCCTTCCCACGTGTCCTCTCCAATCCGAGAGTCGACGCCCTCGTGGGGACGCAAGCGGCGTATGACATCCTTGCCCCGACAAAGTGGGACAAAGAGGACCATGACTCCTCCGTCCGGTCCGAGGATGACAAATCCCGGACCGACGGGAGAGCGATCTCCGCTTCCTTGCCGGCGAGGAAGCGGTGGTGGAGAGCGAAGACGACCGCCTCTCCCGGGCGGACTTCACCACCTCCGAGGAGGTGAAGGAAGAGGGAGAGGAGGAAGAGGATGAAGACGGCTCCTCCGATGAGCCGCCGGCCAAACGCCGCCACCTCCGGCCCGGAACTTCAGCCGACGTCGACAGTGGACGACGACGCCGACGAAGAGGACGAAGACGACGAGGGTCCTATCGGCGGCCGCTGGAGCAGCGACGACGAGCCGGCGGGGAGTAGCACCGGCGGTGGCGACGACGGTGACGACGACGACGACGAGGGCAGCAGCGGCCCCTAGATAGGGTCTTAGCATAGGACTAGCGAGTAGCAGACGGGGCAATGTATCCCCCTGGTCTTCTCTTTTGAGGGCAATCAGCTCTTCTCCGTAAGAAATCTGGCTCATCAATGAAGAAATTCCCCAACTCGATTTTGCCGATTCCATTTATGATAATTTAGCCGATTGTCTTCCCTCCCGATTCTCGCCGATTGCCACACTAGACCATGCCCAACAAGCCGATGGCATCGCGCCGGCCTCCCACACTAGATTTTGAGATAGATCCATCTAGACCCAAACTCCTTGCCATACAAGTCCAAGCCTTATTCGCGCGAATCCACAGATCTCATTCAAGATGACATGTTGGACCTAGCGGCAAACCTCCTGAAATAATGTCAGGTCTCCTCTTCCTTATTCTCTCCGAATTCTGCTCGTTCAGCTCCGACAGCTTCCCTCTACAATAAACTGAAGGAGATATGCCCTAGAGGCAATAATAAAGTGGTTATTATTTATATCTCTATGTTTATGATAAATGTTTATATATCATGCTATAATTGTATTAACCGAAACATTAGTACATGTGTGATATGTAGACAACAAAGAAGTCCCTAGTATGCCTCTTAAACTAGCTTGTTGATTAATGGATGATTAGTTTCATAATCATGAACATTGGATGTTATTAATAACAAGGTTATATCATTATATGAATGATGTAATGGACACACCCAATTAAGCGTAGCATAAGATCTCGTCATTAAGTTATTTGCTATAAGCTTTCGATACATAGTTACCTAGTCCTTATGACCATGAGATCATGTAAATCACTTATACCGGAAAGGTACTTTGATTACATCAAACGCCATCGCGTAAATGGGTGGTTATAAAGGTGGGATTAAGTATCCGTAAAGTATGAGTTGAGGCATATGGATCAACAGTAGGATTTGTCCATCCCGATGACGGATAGATATACTCAGGGCCCTCTCGGTGGAATGTCGTCTAATGTCTTGCAAGCATATGAATAAGTTCATAAGAGACCACATACCACGGTACGAGTAAAGAGTACTTGTCGAGAGACGAGGTTGAACAAGGTATAGAGTGATACCGATGATCAAACCTCGGACAAGTAAAATATCGCGTGACAAAGGGAATTGGTATCATATGTGAATGGTTCATTCGATCACCGAAGTCATCGTTGAATATGTGGGAGCCATTATGGATCTCCGGATCCCGCTATTGGTTATTGGTCGGAGTGAGTACTCAACCATGTCCGCATAGTTCACGAACCGTAGGGTGACATACTTAAAGTTGGATGTTGAAATGGTAGAACTTGAATATGGAATGGAGTTCGAATATTTGTTCGGAGTCCCGGATGAGATCCCGGACATCACGAGGAGTTCCGGAATGGTCCGGAGAATAAGATTCATATATAGGAAGTCATATTCCAAGTTTGGAAATGATCCGGTGCATTTATGGCAGGTTCTAGAAGGTTCTAGAAAAGTCCGGAAGAATGGCACTTTGGAAAGTGGAGTCCCAAAGAGACTCCACTTGCATGACCAGCCAACCCTAAAGGGAGGAGTCCAAGGTGGACTCCTCTAGGGTGGCCGGCCAGCCCCACCTCAAGGAAAGGTGGGAGTCCCACCTTGAGTAGGACTCCCCCCTTGAGTAGGTTTCCCACATATGGGAGGTTTTAGTGTTGGGGTCTTATTCGAAGACTTGGACTAGATCTCTTGGGGCTTCCACCTATATAATGAGGGGCATAGAGAGGGGGCTGGATCACTTCAATCCTCAGCCTTAGCCGCACCCCTTAGAGGGCCGGCGCCCAACCCCCCTCTCTCCCCAAACCCTAGCGGTCTCTCTCCTCCACCACATCCCGCACGCTTAAGCGAAGCTCCGCCGGATTTCTCCACCACCACCGACACCACGCCGTCGTGCTCGTCGGATTCAAGAGGAGCTACTACTTCCGCTGCCCGCCGGAACGGGGAGGTGGACGTCGTCTTCATCAACAACCGAACGTGTGACCGAGTACGGAGGTGCTGCCCGTTCGTGGCGCCGGAAGAGATCGTGATCAAGATCTTCTACGCGCTTTTGCAAGCGGCAAGTGAACGTCTACCGCAGCAACAAGAGCCTCATCTTGTAGGCTTTGGAATCTCTTCAAGGGTGAGACTCGATACCCCCTCGTTGCTACCATCTTCTAGATTGCATCTTGGCTTGGATTGCGTGTTCGCGGTAGGAAATTTTTGTTTTCTATGCAACGTTCTCCTACGAGTGGTATCAGAGCCGTGTCTATGCATAGATGGTTGCACGAGTAGAACACAATGGTTTTGTGGGCGTTGATGCTCTTGTTATCTTTAGTTGAGTACTTTGCATCTTTATGGCATAGTGGGATGAAGCGGCTCGGGCTAACTTTACATGACCGCGTTCATGAGACTTGCTCCTCGTTCGACATGCAACTTGTATTGCATAAGAGGCTTTGCGGTGTCTCGTCTCTCCTACTATAGTGAAGATTCAATTTACTCTTCTATTGACAACACTAGTATCACCGTTGTGGTTCATGTTCGTAGGTAGATTAGATCTTACTCGAAAACCCTAAACCACGTAAAATATGCAAACCAAATTAGAGACGTCTAACTTGTTTTTGCAGGGTTTGGTGATGTGATATGGCCATAATGTGATGATGAATATGTATGAGATGATCATTATTGTATTGTGGCAACCGGCAGGAGCCTTATGGTTGTCTTTAATTTTCATGTTGAGTAGTATTTCAAAGTAGTTGTAATAGTTGCTACATGAGGTGAACAACCATGAAGACGGCGCCATGGACCTTGACGCTACGCCGACGATGATGGAGATCATGCCCGAAGATGATGGAGATCATGTCCGTGCTTTGGAGATGAAGATCAAAGGCGCAAAGACAAAAGGGCCATATCATATCACATATGAACTGCATGTGATGTTAATCCTTTTATGCATCTTATTTTGCTTAGATCGCTGACGGTAGCATTATAAGATGATCCCTCACATTAATATCAAGATAATAAAGTGTTCTCCCTCGTAAGCACCGTTGTACGGTTCGTCGTTTCGAAGCATCTCGTGATGATCGGATGTGATAGATTCAACGTTCATATACAACGGGTGTAATCCATGTTGCACACACGGAATACTTGGGTTTGCTTGACGAGCCTAGCATGTACAGACATGGCCTCGGGACAATGGAAACCGAAAGGTTGAACACGAGTCATATGGATGATATGATCAACATGTTGATGTTCACCATTGAAACTACATCATCTCACGTGATGATCGGTTTTGATGTAGTGGATTTGGATCGTGTACCACTTTACAACTATGAGGGATGTTGTATTAAGTGGGAGTTCATTAGTAATTAGATTAAAACATGAACTAATTATCATAAACATAGTCTGGGTAGTATTTTGAATTAATTTTGTAGTATTGGCATCCGTTTACTATTATGCGCTAGTCTTATAATTGAGATAGAAATACTGTTAAAATCTGACTAGAAACTTTACGGATTGGTACCGTATTGTTAATGAATCAAGAAATGATTAAGTCCTATTGCAAACTTTTAGTGAAACTCACTTTGTTGATTCGGAGAGCTATGGTTTCAATTAGTACCTAAAGTTATCTTGTCTCCGTGAAACTTGAAGTTCAAATCTGTTTGAAAAGTAAGGAGCTGAAAATTTAGTTTTCGAAATAATCAAGGTACGAGATATATGTGATATCTAAGACCTTATTGCAAGATGATAGAATATAAATTTGGTGAGACTACATAAACTCATAAGTTTTATGGGAATGTACGAAGGTTGAAGACGCAAGGCGTCCCAATCCTCCAACTATTGGGGCACTAACGATATTCGCATATCCATGAAGTGACCATCCTTAATATGCACCGTTGCTAAGACTCGTAGTTTCGAAGCATCACGTGATGATCGGGTGTGATAGATTCTACGTGTGCATACCACGGGTGCAAGCCAGATTTGCACATGCAAATACTAAGGTTAAACTTTATGAGCCTAGCATGTACAGACATGGTCTCAAAAAGTTGTCATGAATTGATGGATAAAATTATGAGTGAAATTGTTCATCATAGTTACTAATAAGTGAAATCTAGAACACTTGTCATATGATGATCAACTTCAAAATAAGAACCTCAAGGTTATTGGTATTAGACCAACAAACCTAGAAGTTATTAATGTTGAAGTGTTTTTCCGAATAATGAGGAAAGCTAAAAGAGAAACTGAAAATGATATTACGGCAAAAGATAAGAAAAGACTAGAAAGTCTAGCTCAGGTGTATATAAATGATATACATGTTATGGTTGTATTCCTAGTTAAGTCATACAATGAAATTCTTGGGTATTAGTACTATATTGGTTGGTATGAAGTGTCATACAAAACAACGCAATACAAGAATACAATGGCCTAAGTGAGTCGACAAGGAATATGATAGGAATGCACGTCCGGAACAAAATAAAGTGTTATTATGTTCGTCGTTGGTATTCTATCTACCCCTTAGAATTTATAATAAAGAACTTAATAATTGTTATTTTGCTCGGTCAAATGAAAACAATGAGTTGTTCAAATTATGACATTACTCCATGTATGATGGATAAGTTATTATAAATCTTAATGGTGAAACACACATACATAACATCGACGCTAAAAATGCCATAAGGCAAATGATTTGAATTCCACTTATTTGTGGAACCGCAATTTAGGTCATGTTAGAAAGGATCGCATGAAGGAACTCCATGCAAATGGATTTTTGGAGTCATTCGATTTGTTGAATCGTTTGGCACTTGCAAAATCTTTTCTAAAAGGTAATGACTGAAATACCGTTCATAGGCCAAAGAGTTGAACGGGCAACTAACTTAGTGAAAACATACATAATGATATATGTGGTTCACTGGGCATAGTTGTGTGCGGAAGATTCTTCTACTTCATGAAAACTTTCAAACAATGAATTGAGTATATATGTGGATATATTCAATAAGGAAAAGTTTGAAACATTTGAATAGGATTCAAATAAATTTCAGCATGAAGTGGAAATCATCGTAATAGAAATCAAATATCTATGATTGGATCATGGTGGAAATATTTGAATTACGAATTTTAGCGAACATCTAAGAGAGTTATGAAATTGTTCTACAACTTACGTTTCTTGGAGTATCATAGTGATGATGAAGTATCCAAGAGATATATCCAAACTTTGTTGGATCAATGATGAGATAAAATATTGATGCCATTATATTTTTGTGGATTATGCTTTAGTGACTACCGCTTTTACACTTGAATAGAGCATCATCATGATCCGTTGAAATGACACCATACAAGTTATGGCATGGGTATAAACCCTAATAGTCAACCAAAATCGGATGAATGTCTTTGTTGGTTATCCCGAGAGATTTAATTGGGAATTCTTCCCACGAGACAAAGACAAAAGTGTTTGTCAATGTTTCTTATTTCCGAGAAATTGTTTCGAGTGAAGTATTTGAGTGGGAGGACAATATAATTTGATAAGGTTTATGAACCTGAGCATAATGATCAGAGTAGCGCAGCATCGGAATTGGTTTCGGAAGCGGCCACGACAATCATGGCTCTCATGACTACAAAGTGTTTTAGCCATGGAGATCGAAGTACATATTGAACCTTGTAGGTATGGTTTACTTTGTGATCAAATAAATGATTTGTGGACAAAGGATTGATTTTGATCAATGATAAACCAACTACAAAACAAAGAAGTTATGATGGGCCATGACTCCATTAAAATGGCCATGCGCCATGAAATCCAAGATAGATGAATACTTTATGAAAGTAAATGGATCTATGAAATTGATAGACTTGGATGAAATATCCTTGAAGAAAGCTTGACTTATCGAAAAATTGTTTACGACAAAGTTCAAAGAGTTGAATACGATAAGATTAGATCTTCAGTAGCAATGCTTATAGTCTATGTGGATTATTCTAGTAATCACTACATATTTCTTTTATGAGATATGCTAGTAGGATGGCAAAATACACTACTTAACGAAGTATGTATACAAGATACAACCAAGAGTTTTGCTGGTCCGTGGAATACTAGATAGGTATACAAGCTTCAATTGGATGAAGTAAGTATCACGGAGTTGGAATCTTCACCGGATGAAATAGTCAAAGAATTTTTGATTTCATCGGAGACGATGAAGAAGCTTGCATTTGCAAGAAATTAAGTGGGAGCGCTAAGACACATTTATAATACTTTATGTAGGTGACATATAGTTGGTTATAAATGATGTAATTATATACTTGATTAAAAAGGTTTCATTGAGAATTAACTTCAATGAAAGGATATGGACTCGAAACAAATTTAGTGTCAAGATCTATGAAGATAGATTGAAACACATAAATAAGTTTAAGTCAAAGTACATATGATGGATATTGAAGAAGTTCAATGTAGAAATATTAAGAAAATGTTCTTGTCATGTGAAGGTTTAACAAGACTTGAGTGTATCTGACACTCAATGAGTAAAAACACATGAGTGATTATAGATCACGAATAATATGTACACAATCGGATATCATGTGCTATAAAGTGTTATGAGCATATACCAGAATGATTCATATGATGATCATTGGACGACAGTAAGAATATCCTTGAGTACTTTAGAAGAACTAAGGATATATATATATTTTTTGTATGAAGAAATGACAAACAAATCGCTGTAAGGTGTTACACCGATATTGGTTTTGTCACATATAAAATATAATTTCAATCTCAAATTAGACTAAGTGTTGTTTAAAAGGTAGCACAATGAGCTAGAAGTTGTCTATGCTAGATTTAGAAGAGTTCTAAATATTGTGACGGATTCTACAAAAGAAGGCAGAGTATGTCATTATTTTTACAATGACAAAGGATGTTAAGTCAAGAGGTTCTTTGAGAACTTGGTGTAGTTCCGACAGAGTCAAAACTTTGAAGCTATATTGTGTGTGACAATATTAGTAACATATTTCAGACAGCGGAATTAAGGTTCCACCAGAAGATCAAACATATTTAAATGCCAACTCATTTGGAAATGAGTGATGCGTTGAGACGCAAATGAATTACAAAATACATACGTTTCTGAGCGTGTCAGATCCGATGACTAAAAACCTCTCCCGTGAGCAATACATGATAAAGCACCAGAAGGCCAAGGTGTTATATCTTTACAAATGTAAAATAGATTATTGACTCTAGTTCAAGTGGGAGACTGAAGGAGATATGCCCTAGAGGCAATAATAAAGTGGTTATTATTTATATCTCTATGTTTATGATAAATGTTTATATATCATGCTATAATTGTATTAACCGAAACATTAGTACATGTGTGATATGTAGACAACAAAGAAGTCCCTAGTATGCCTCTTAAACTAGCTTGTTGATTAATGGATGATTAGTTTCATAATCATGAACATTGGATGTTATTAATAACAAGGTTATATCATTATATGAATGATGTAATGGACACACCCAATTAAGCGTAGCATAAGATCTCGTCATTAAGTTATTTGCTATAAGCTTTCGATACATAGTTACCTAGTCCTTATGACCATGAGATCATGTAAATCACTTATACCGGAAAGGTACTTTGATTACATCAAACGCCACTGCGTAAATGGGTGGTTATAAAGGTGGGATTAAGTATCCGGAAAGTATGAGTTGAGGCATATGGATCAACGAGTGGGATTTGTCCATCCCGATGACGGATAGATATACTCCGGGCCCTCTCGGTGGAATGTCGTCTAATGTCTTGCAAGCATATGAATAAGTTCATAAGAGACCACATACCACGGTACGAGTAAAGAGTACTTGTCGGAGACGAGGTTGAACAAGGTATAGAGTGATACCGATGATCAAACCTCGGACAAGTAAAATATCGCGTGACAAAGGGAATTGGTATCATATGTGAATGGTTCATTCGATCACCGAAGTCATCGTTGAATATGTGGGAGCCATTATGGATCTCCGGATCCCGCTATTGGTTATTGGTCGGAGTGAGTACTCAACCATGTCCGCATAGTTCACGAACCGTAGGGTGACATACTTAAAGTTGGATGTTGAAATGGTAGAACTTGAATATGGAATGGAGTTCGAATATTTGTTCGGAGTCCGGATGAGATCCCGGACATCACGAGGAGTTCCGGAATGGTCCGGAGAATAAGATTCATATATAGGAAGTCATATTCCAAGTTTGGAAATGATCCGGTGCATTTATGGCAGGTTCTAGAAGGTTCTAGAAAAGTCCGGAAGAATGGCACTTTGGAAAGTGGAGTCCCAAAGAGACTCCACTTGCATGACCAGCCAACCCTAAAAGGGAGGAGTCCAAGGTGGACTCCTCTAGGGTGGCCGGCCAGCCCCACCTCAAGGAAAGGTGGGAGTCCCACCTTGAGTAGGACTCCCCCCTTGAGTAGGTTTCCCACATATGGGAGGTTTTAGTGTTGGGGTCTTATTCGAAGACTTGGACTAGATCTCTTGGGGCTTCCACCTATATAATGAGGGGCATAGAGAGGGGGCTGGATCACTTCAATCCTCAGCCTTAGCCGCACCCCTTAGAGGGCCGGCGCCCAACCCCCCTCTCTCCCCAAACCCTAGCGGTCTCTCTCCTCCACCACATCCCGCACGCTTAAGCGAAGCTCCGCCGGATTTCTCCACCACCACCGACACCACGCCGTCGTGCTGTCGGATTCAAGAGGAGCTACTACTTCCGCTGCCCGCTGGAACGGGGAGGTGGACGTCGTCTTCATCAACAACCGAACGTGTGACCGAGTACGGAGGTGCTGCCCGTTCGTGGCGCCGGAAGAGATCGTGATCAAGATCTTCTACGCGCTTTTGCAAGCGGCAAGTGAACGTCTACCGCAGCAACAAGAGCCTCATCTTGTAGGCTTTGGAATCTCTTCAAGGGTGAGACTCGATACCCCCCTCGTTGCTACCATCTTCTAGATTGCATCTTGGCTTGGATTGCGTGTTCGCGGTAGGAAATTTTTTGTTTTCTATGCAACGTTCTCCTACATAAACACCGTCTTTTGAACGAGCCGACACGAAGAGCGGGCCCACCTTGACAGAGTTGGTTAGACCTCGAGGGCGAGCTGCCCCCCGAGCCTTAGCCACGGCGAGGGTAAAGGATGGATCATCACCATTGAGATTTCGGGCGGGCCTAACCCTGTCCAAGAGAATTACCCCGCAGGGCCACCCAGCCGATTACCTCCCTTCCGTTGAGGGTCCATACAGCCCGATCCAGCAAGCTATGATAATTTTGCAACATAGGCACCGTTCTTCGGGTAACTTGCGGTGCAGAGTTCGGCCGATCCCAACGAGATCGGCTCCCGGAGCGAGACCTTCAAAGTGAGCTGCCCCCGGGCCTTCAAGGTAAGAATAGCAGCGAGCTGATTACGTCAATCATCCTTGGTTTCTAACTCACAACGCCGTATCAACCGATTTAGAACAAATCGGCTCTTTTAGAATGAGGGAATTCCGGGACGAGCCGCCCTCCCCGAGCTTCTTTAGTCCAAACCTTGCGCCTTGCTGATCGGATCAGCTCATCATCTTCGACGGCTGAAGCACCTTCCGGTGAGAACGTTTTCGTGTTTCGACGCTCTCCAGACTCTTGGAGGGAACTACCCCCTCTGCTCTTAAGTCGATGCCTGCTGCATCGGCTATGCCTGAAATTTTTCGATGCCTGCTGCATCGGCTATGCCTGAAATTTTCCCAATTTTTTTTTTTATTTTTCCGGCCGACTTGTATATCGGCCCCCCATGTTCCAATACCCATCAACGAAGATGAAATGGTTCACGTTGCACACCCTCGTACTTTATATACTGGGTGCCCCCCGAGCCGATTCGTCAAGAGAATTGATGGTATCGGCTCGTTGGATAACATGTTGAACCCGGGCGAGAATGGTGGGTGAGGATATTCCCGGCCGATTACTGGAATCGGCCTCCACGTTGTTTGCTCAGTAAAGGTCTTGTAATGCTCCTTCACAGATCCCTGGGGCCGATCACAAGGATCAGCCTCGCCGACTTGCACATTGCTTGGCTTCAACTACATGGTCAGGCCAGTGGATAAAACTAGCTTAACCCTTCCCTTCGTTACATCGATGCGCTCGCAGCCGTCCAATTTGATGCCTGAGAGGGGTTCTTGGCCTGCCGCTTCCCATGCATTCATGCCGGCCGTTGAGACTTCAGCCGAGTCGTCGGCTTGGACGACCTCCACCTCATCACCATCCCATCTGTATTATGCATTGGTGCATCGTGGAAGGAATGCAGCAGTTGGCGTGGATCCAATCTCTTCCCAGCAGAAACAGCATAGCTGCTCGTGCTATCAACGATAAAGAACGCCGTAGGGATGGTTTTCCTTCCTACGGTCGGATCCACGTTCGAACTCCCCGTGCTTCGGATGCTTGGCCGTTGAAATCGCTCAACGTTACGTTGGTCTTGATTAGATCCGAACTCGAGCGTCCCAGCCCGACGTAGCATAGAGTATGGCATGATGTTAACTCGCCGCTCCGGTGTCTACCAAGCATCCCGTTTACAGGCCTCCCATCAATATACCCTCGTAAGTACAGGGCCTTCGGATGCCCGTAGCTCCGTCTCGTGGCTTCTCAAAGATAACCGGCCGTGGGCCGCAGATCAAGTTGTGCCACGGAGGTCTCGTCTAACCCCGGGGCATTGAACTCCGAAGGAGGATGAACACCATATTTGTGCCAGCCGATGTTTCATCATCGGCTTTTCTCTGTTTGGGGCGCCACTCTTTTCTTTGTGGCTGACCTTCCTCGTCCAGGGTTCGCAGGATTTTGGCGGCCAAATCAGGCCGTGCTTTCCTTAGCGTGCGCAGGTATAATCTTTCAGTTTCTTCCAACTCACGCAGAACGCCGGACTTTTTGCTCCCGGGAACGGCCGAGTCCGTCGAGGCACCACCTTGGCCGGTGGTACCTGTCTTCTTCCACTTCTCCCTCGTCTTCCGAATCTTCAAGATCTGCCCAACGAGGTGACTCAAGCACGTTTGCTTTGTGGTGGGAGAGGCCCTAAGCGCTCGAACACGGACACGTTGGCTGCCTCCTTCTTTTTCTTATTGCATTTCGGGCAATTGCCGATTGTGGGCAATCGGCTCATTCCTCGAATCCCAGCGAGTGTACGAAGAAGGGGCAGTCCCAATGCCCGGCGTTGTCGTCTTGCTCCCTTGATGCTTCCGTGGCATAGCGCTCATGCTCCTCCTCATCGTGATCCTCGCCGACGATATCTTCCGGCTTCTCTAGCCAAACGATCTTCTCTATCACCGTAATAGGGTCGCCGGCGTTGACCATATCGATTAACATATTTGTTGAGGAGGTGATCAGAGAGGGGTCGCCGATATCTTATATTCTTCACCTCTCCCTCTGTGACGTAGCGCTTGCCATCATGACGGAGCCGATCGCATGGGGCGGCCTCATCTGTATCCTTGCTGTGAGAGCAGCTGCCCTCATCTTTATCTTTGCCAGAGTGGTTTCCAGGCCCTACCATGTTGATGCTGAACGAGGGGCCTGGCTGGCAACCTTCAGGGTAGGTGATTCCTACCATGTTAACGGCGGGGAAGGGTTGGGTGTCGACCTTCATGGCGTACCGGTTGAAAATTAGCCGCCCCTTCTCTATCGCCGCTTGGATGTGCTCGACGCCACACCCGGCAGTCGTTGGTGGCATGGGAAAGCGAGTTGTGGAATTTGCGATACGGCTTTCCGTTTAGCTCTTTCGCCGTGGGGAACTTGAGACCTTCGGGAACCGTCAACTCGTTTCTCCTTGAGCAGGAGGTCGAAGATTTGTTCAGTCTTGGTTACGTCAAAATCAAATCCCCCGGGCGGCCCCGGTGGCTTTACCCATTTGCAGGCCACGGGGTTCCTCCCCGAGTCCACTCAGCCACTCGCTATCTCTTGGCCTCCCGCGGGCACTTCATCCTCCTCCGTATCGACCATGACTACTGCACGCTTGAACTTGTCTTGGTACAGGTCGGGGTGGCGCCGTTCATATGCCGATAGTTTCGAACCATGTGCGCCGGTGAGGGATAATCGCTTGGGAGGCCATGTCCTTGAGCTGTGTTGCAAGGCCTGCTACCGCCAACTCGACTGCTTCCTTTTCGGTTATACGAACCGAATAACATCGGTTCCTAAGATTCCTGAAGCGCTGGATGTATTCTCGTCACCGTTTCCCGCGCTTCGACGTAGTTGTGCTAGATCGGCAATGCCGGACTCGGAAGCTTCGTATGGTATTGCATATGGAACTGTTCTTCCAATTGCTTCCAAGACTCGGATGGAGTTCGCTGGTAGAGAGGTGTACCATCCAAAAGCCGATCCCGTGAGGGACCGTGAAAAGAGCCTCACGCGTAGCTGATCCGACACCGAAGCCGGTCCTAGTTGAGCCAAATATCGAGCCGACGTGCTCGATGGAGCCTGGAGCCATCCGATCCACCGAATTTGGAGAAGTCGTGGAGCCGATATTTTGGTGGCAGCGGGATCATCTCGTAATCGTCGTGGTACGGCTTGGAATAGCCGACCGCCCTTCTTTTCGGCATCATGCCGAACTGGTCTCTCGCATGGTACCGATCCGATCCGCCGTATCGGCCGTAGGAGTTGCACTCCGAAGATTCGCCGGGGTGGCGTACTTGGCCTGCCACGTTTGCTTTTCCAGCTCGAGCCAGCCTGCGGGAGCTGGGCTCGGGAGTTTCGTCGGTGTGGCGTATTTAGTTAGCCACGTCCGCTCTGCCGCCGACGTTCCTCCTCGTCTTCGCCGGAGTCCCCGATGTTGTGGCCTGGTTTGTGAGTGCCCGGTCACCACAATCCGGCACATACATGCATGCGTACCCATGAGGGATCTCCTTAGGCGCCTCCATTAAGAACCGGTAGTCACCGGGGTCGCCACCAATTCCGTAGACGAGGAATGCCGGTGTAGTCGGCACTTCAGCGAGTGCTGCCAACGCAAATGGCAGCGGTGGACCGGGACCGGAATGGCAATTCTCCTTGATGCGTCCCGAGAGCTGGTCCCGACGGCGAGTACGCGGTGGCTCATGATCTCTCGGATCACGCGCGAGCGACACGCTCCAGAGCACGTTAACCAAGTTCTCGCAGTGGCGGTGTAGCGAGTGAGCCACCGGGTAGTTGATCTCCTCGCCGCAGACCCCCGGTGCGTTCCTCCGACGGGGAAGAAAGGTCTATCCCATCGAGTGCACCTTCCGGTGAGAACCCCTTCCATCCGATGCCACCGAACGGGTTCTGCGAAAAGAGCCGATGAGGTCGGCTTCGAGGGTAGCCTTGATCTCATTGTATTGCTTCTTGAGGTCGTCGAGGCGGATCCTCGTAGGTGATCGGCGTGCCGTCCGCCATCTCGGATGTAGATGGCGATGTGGTTGATGTAGACGATTGTCCCACCGGCGTGCCGGAATGTGTTGATCGCCAAAACCCACCGGCGGGCAGCGGCCTTGTCAACACCGTAGAGCCGGGGGAGCCTAGAGCTGCGGGCTGGCCGAGACCCCTCCGAGCGACGGCCCGCAATGCTCTTCCGGTCACACGCGGCGTTGCGAAGTGCAGGGCGTGCCACCTGACCTATACCTGGTCGGGAAGGTGATGAGATTGCCTCGCTTAGTTTCTCCGCAGGGCATACATGTAAACGTTAAATACGAGCCTCGATCGGCTCTCGGGTTATCTCGTGAATCGGCTCAAAGAGCCGATCCACCCATGATCCGTACGGGGTGTACGAATACTTGGTGGTCCTGCTTGATCAAGATGAAGCTAATGAGATCTACGACGATTTAGGGTTTTCACCACATAATCGGATCATCCTACTCCGAGGTTGGGCCGGATGGCCACGCACGGTGCTCGTAAGCCGATCCTAAACAAGGCCGGAAAACCAACATGAAGTTGATCCTAGGAACATCCCGTTTAGGACTTGCGAACGCCACCCTACGTGCCACAGGATCCTCCCCCTTTGTAAGGCCAAACTATTGCGAGATATTAAACTAATCCTTGTAGAGCAAGGAGCAATCGTAACGGATCAGATCTACTAAATAATGATCAAGCGGGGTGCCGCCCCCACACCTGAGATAGGCGTGAGGACGGCTAGATATGCAAGGGTTGCACTACGTAAGCATGCTTAAACGAAGATCAATGCTAACCCTAACACATCTAATGATAACTACGTTGCTCGCCATCAAAAGCGCTTCAGTACGAGCAACGCATGAACAACGTGGGGCTTGTGCTGCCTAGATCGCAAGATGCGATCTAGGCAGCATGTCGCTTACCTGATAGAAACCCTCGAGACGAAGGAGTTGGCGATGCGCCGAGATTGGTTTGTTTTTGGGGTTGAACGTGAGTTGTTGTTTATTCCATAAACCCTAGGTACATATTTATAGTCCAGGGGACTTTCTAATGTGGATGTGCACTAAACCGTGCACGAGATAAACTCTAACTTCTAAATCGATACATAATTTATTCTACTAAGATACACGGGCTAACTAGCCCAACTTCTCCGTGCGAGGCCGCTTCATAGATCTTTCATATGTAATCTTCCAAGCCCATCTTGATCGCGGCCCACCTCCTGATTTAGCCAAAATCTGGTGATAACAGCTCCCCTCTGCGAAGGGCCATTCTTCTACTTTATGTTGAGTCAGTTTACCTACTTCCTTCCATCTTAGAAGCAAACACTTGTGTTAACTGTGCATTGATTCTTACATACTTGCATATTTGCATTCATCATATTACTTTGTGTTGACAATTATCCATGAGATATGCATGTTGAAAGTTGAAAGCAACTACTGAAACTTAAATCTTCCTTTGTGTTGCTTCGATGCCTTTATTTTGAATTTATTGCTTTATGAGTTAACTCTTATGCAAGACTTTTGATGCTTGTCTTGAAAGTACTATTCATGAAAAGTTTTGCTATATGTTATCTATTTGTTAGCAACTATAGATCATTGCCTTGAGTCACTTCATTCATCTCATATGCTTTACAATAGTATGATCAAGGTTATGTAAGTAGCATGTCACTATAGAAATTATTCTTTTTATCGTTTACCTACTCGAGGACGAGTAGGAACTAAGCTTGGGGATGCTGATACGTCTCCAACGTATCCATAATTTCGATGTTCCATGCTTGTTTTATGACAAAACTTACATGTTTTGCTTGCACTTTATAATGTTTTTATGCGTTTTCCGGAACTAACCTATTAACAAGATGCCACAGTGCCGTTCTCGTTTTCTGCTGTTTTTGGTTCCAGAAAGGCTGTTCGGGCAATATTCTCGGAATTCGACGAAACAAAGACCAAACATCATAATTCACCGAGACGGACCAGGACACCGAAGGAGAGTTGGAGGGGAGGCCTGCGCCCCCCAGACCATAGGCCGGCGCGGCCTGGAGGGGGGGCGTGCCGCCCTATGGGGTGGGACCCCCAGGCGCCCCCTTGCACCGCCTCTTCGCCTATTTAACCCCTCGCGACCTAAAACCTCGATACCTTTGACGAAACTCCAGAAAGACTCCAGGGGGGCCGCCGCCATCGTGAAACTCCAATTCGGGGGACAAAAGTCTCTGTTTCGGCACCCTGCTGGGACGGGGAAGTGCCCCCGGAAGCCATCTCCATCGACGCCACCGCCTCCATCATGCTCCGTGAGTAGTTCCCCCATGGACTACGGGTTCTAGCAATAGCTAGTTGGTACTCTCTATCCCATGTACTTCAATACAATGATCTCATGAGCTGCCTTACATGATTGAGATCCATCTCGATGTAATCGGTGTTGTGTTTGTTGGGATCCGATGGATGATACATTATGATTAGTCTATCTATAAAGTTTGTGAAGTTATTGTTGCTGCAATCTTGTTATGCTTAATGCTTGTCACTAGGGCCCGAGTGGCATGATCTTAGATTTAAGCTTTATACTTATTGCTTAGATTGTATCTACAAGTTGTATGCACATGTTGCTGTCCAGAACCAAAGGCCCCGAAGTGACAGAAATGGGGACAACCGGAGGGGATGGCGGTGATGTGAGGATCACATGTTTTCACCAAGTGTTAATGCTTTGCTCCGGTACTCTATTAAAAGGAGTACCTTAATATCCAGATAGATTCCCTTGAGGCCTGGCTGCCACCGGCCGGTAGGACAAAAGATGTTGTGCAAGTTTCTCATTGCGAGCACGTACGACTATATATGGAAAACATGCCTACATGATTAATGAATTGATGTTCTATCTTAATGCTTTATCAATCCTATCAATTGCCCAAGCTGTAATTTGTTCACCCAACACTTGTCACTTGTTATTGGAGAGTTACCACTAGTGTAGATCGCTGGGAACCCCGGTCCATCTCTCATCATCATATACTCGTTCTATATGTCATTGGAAGTAGTATCAACTATTTTCCGGTGCCATTGCCTCTGTGTTCATCGTTACCGCTGTTGTGTTACTGTTACTATTGCTCTCATATTACTCGCTGCTTTCACATCACCCTCGTTACTAGTGCTTTTCCAGTGCAGCTGAATTGACAACTCAGCTGTTAAGGCTTATAAGTATTCTTTACCTCCCCTTGTGTCGAATCAATAAATTTGGGTTTTACTTCCCTCGAAGACTATTGCGATCCCCTATACTTGTGGGTCATCAATCATCTATTTGTAATGCTACATGTTGCGTTTGTTGGGATCCAATGAATATGGAATACTATGCTATGTTGATTATCAATCTATCTATGTGTTGTTTATGATCTTGCATGCTCTCCGTTATTAGTAGAGGCTCTGGCCAAGTCGTTACTTGTAACTCCAAGAGGGAGTATTTATGCTCGATAGTGGGTTCATGCCTCCATTAAATCTGGACGATGTGAAGAAAGTTCTAAGGTTGTGGATGTGCTGTTGCCACTAGGGATAAAACATCAATGCTATGTCTAAGGATGTATTTGTTGATTACATTACGCACCATACTTAATGCAATTGTCTGTTGTTTGCAACTTAATATTGGAGGGGGTTCGGATGATAACCTGAAGGTGGACTTTTTAGGCATAGATGGATGCTAGATAGCGGTCTATGTACTTTGTCGTAATGCCCAATTAAATCTCACACTACTCATCATAACATGTATGTGCATGGTCATGCCCTCTTTATTTGTCAATTGCCCAACTGTAATTTGTTCACCCAACATGCTATTTATCTTATGGGAGAGACACCACTACTAAACTATGGACCCCGGTCCATTCTTTTACATCAAATACAATCTACTGCAATACTCGTTCTACTGCTTTCTGCAAACATCATCATCCACACTATACATCTAATCCTTTGTTACAGCAAGCCGGTGAGATTGACAACCTCACCGTCACGTTGGGGCAAAGTAATTTGGTTGTGTTGTGCAGGTTCCACGTTGGCGCCGGAATCCCTGGTGTTGCGCCGCACTACACTTCGCCGCCATCAACCTTCAACGTGCTTCTTGGCTCCTACTGGTTCGATAAACCTTGGTTTCTTACTGAGGGAAAACTTTCCGATGTACGCATGTTATCACCAGAATTTGACCAAGTCAGAGGTGGGCCGCGATCAAGATGGACGTGAAGAATATATATAGAAGGAATACGTGAATCGGCCTTTTATGCCAAATTGGGCTTAATTGCCCGTGTATCTGTAACATATTAGATCGCATCTTAGTTTAGAAGTTAGAATCTTACTCGTGCACGGTTTAGTGCACGCCCGCATTAGAAAGTCCGCTGGACTATAAAATATGTACCTAGGGTTTATGGAATAAACAACAACCAACGTTCAACCACAAACAAATCTCGGCGCATCACCAACTCCTTCGTCTCGAGGGTTTCTACCGGTAAGCATCATGCTGCCTAGATCGCATCTTGCGATCTAGGCAAGCACAAGCCTGCCCACGTTGTTCATGCGTTGCTCGTGCCGAAGCCTTTTTGATGGCGAGCAACGTAGTTATCTTAGACATGTTAGGGTTAGCATTGTTCTTCATGCTGCATGCTTTCGTAGTGCAACCCTTGCATGTCTAGCCGCCCTTACGCCTATCTTAGGCGTAGGGCGGCACCCCGCTTGATCATAGTTTAGTAGATCTGATCCGTTACGATTGCTCCTTGTTCCACAAGGATTAGTTTAATATCCGCAATAGTTAGGCCTTACAAGGGGTCGGAGGATCCAGCGGCGTGTAGGGTGGCGTTTGCTAGTCCTAGAACGGATGTTCCGGGATCAACCTCGTGTTGGTTTTTAGGCCCTATCTAGGATCGGCTTACGGTCACCGTGGCGCGAGCGCGAGGCCCGAACCTGAGTAGGATGATCCGATTATGCGGTGAAAACCCTAAATCGTCGTAGATCTCATTAGCTTTACCTTGATCAAGCAGGACCACCATATATTCGGACACCTCGTCTGAATCATGGGTGGATCGGCTCTTTGAGCCGATTCACGGGATAACCCGAGAGCCGATCGAGGCTCGTATTTAACGTTTACGTGTGTGCCCCGGCAGAAACTAAGAGAGGCATCATCCACACCTTCCCGACCAGGTATAGGTCGGTGGCACGCCCTTGTGATAAACATCGGTGCGTGCGACCAGGAGGCTTTGCGGGCCGTCGCTCGGAGGGACTAGGGCCAGCCGCAGCCCTAGTTGTTCCCGGCTCTACGGTGTTGCCCGTCTCTCGCCCGCCGCTGGGTTTCTGACGTCAACACATTCTGGCACGCCCGGTGGGACCGTCGACGACATCCACGACATCGCCATCTACATCCAAGATGGCGGAAGACACTCCGGTCACGTACGCGGATCTGCCTGATGAGCTCAAGAAGAAACATGACGAGATCAAGGCAACCCTCGAAGCCGAACTCATCGGCTCCTTCCACCGAACCCGCACCCATGGCGTCGGTGGAAGGGTTTCACACCCGAAGGCGCGCTCGATGGAGTGGACCTGTCCGCCCTCGCCGAAGAACGCACCAGGTCGCCGCGGCAGGAGATCAACTACATGGTGGCTCATTCGCCGCACCGCCACTCGAGAGCCCGGTGAACACCTTGGAGCGTGTCGCTCCGCGCGTCGTCCCAGGAAATCATGAGTCACCGGTACTCCCCGTCGGGACCGGCTCTGGGGACTTTCAAAGGAGAGATGCCGCTCCAGCCCCAGCCGTTCGCATGGGCAGCACCGGAACTGCCGAACTCATCGGCATACGTCGTCTACAAGGATGGTGGTGATCCTAGGGACTACCAATTCCTACCTGAGCCGCCTAAGGAGATCCCGCACGGATACACGTGCGCATACATACCGGACTGCAACGCCTGGGCACTCTCAAACCAGGCTGCAATATCAGCGGCCTCCGGAACGGCAGGAGGAACGTCGAGAGCCGATCCCGAGAAGCAATCGTGGCTGGCTAAGTACGCCACCCCGACGAACCTCCAAGGCCCAGCTCCTGCAGTTGGCTTAGAACCGGAAAAGCAAGCATGGCTGGTTAAGTATGCCACCCCGGCGAATCTTCAGGGTTCGGCGCCTACGGCCATCACAGCGGATCAGATCTGTGCAATTCTGAAAGATCAGTTCGGTATGATGCCGAAAAGGAAGGCGTTCGGCTACACCAAGCCGTACCCCAACAGCTACGAACTAATCCCGCTGCCACCCAAATATCGGCTCCCGGACTTCACGAAGTTTAGTGGATCAGATGGTTCCAGCTCCATCGAGCATGTGAGCCGATATTTGGCACAGCTGGGCACGATCTCAGCCGTCGGATGAGTTGCGCGTGAGGTTCTTCTCACAGCCCCTCACAGATCGGCTTTCGGGTGGTACACGTCGCTGCCACCAAACTCCATCCAAACTTGGAAGCAGTTGGAAGAACAGCTCCATGAGCAATATCACTCGAAGCTTCCGAGTCTAGCATTGCCGATCTAGCACAACTACGTCGAAGCGTGGAGAACCGTGACAGAATACATCCGCCGCTTCAGAATCTTAGGAACCGATGCTATTCGGTTCGTATAACTGAAAAGGAAGCAGTCGAGTTGGCAGTAGCAGGCCTTGCAACGCAGCTCAAGGACATGGCCTCCCAAGCAGATTATCCCTCGCTGGCGCACGTGGTTCAGAAACTTTCAGCATATGAACAGCGCCACCCGGACTCGTACCAAGACAAGTTCAAGCGTGCGAGTAGACCTCGGTCGATACGAGAGGAAGACGAAGTTCCTGCGGGAGACCAAGAAGTAGCAATGGCTGAGTGGACTCGGGAGGAACCCCGTGTCCTGCAAATGGGTAAAGCCACCAGGCCTGCCCAGGGATTTGATTTTGACGTGACCAAGACCGAGCAAATCTTCGACCTCCTACTCAAGGAAAAGCAGTTGAAGATACCCGAAGGTCTCAAATTCCCCACGGCGCAAGAGCTGAATGGAAAGCCATACCGCAAATGGCATAACTCGCTCTCCCATGCCACCAATGACCGCAGGGTGTGGCGTCAGCACATCCAAGCGGCGATAGAGAACGGGCGTCTAGTTTTCAACCAAGCACGCCATGAAGGTCGATACCCAGCCCTTCCCCGCCGTGAACATGGTGGAGTATGCTTGCCATGCAGTGGTGCCAGCCGGGTTTCCTGTGCAATATCAACATGGTAGATCTTGGACACCACGCTGGCAAGGATGGAGATGAGGGCAGCTGCTCTCATAGCAAAGATACAGAGGAAGCCGCTCCACGCGACCGGCTCCGCCAAGACGGCAAGCGCTACGTCACAGAGGGAGAAGTGAAGAACATAAGATATCAGCGACCTCTCTCTGATCACCTCCTCAACAAGTATGTGGGTCAGTACGACCAACGCCGACGGTCCGCCGATGATGATGAAAGAGTTCGTCCGGCCGCAGAAGCTGAAGACATCGTCGGCAGAATCGCGATGAGGAGGAGCACGAGCGTTGTGCCAAGGGAAAGGCAAAGGAACGAGACGACGAGGACAGTACCGGGATTGTCCTTTCTTCGAGCACCGCTGGGATTCAGGAATGAGCCGATTGCCAACAATCGGCAATTGCCCGTAATGCAACCGGAAGAAGAAGGAGGCAGCCAACGTGTCCGTGTTCGAGCGCTTAGGACCTCTCCCGCCACGAGCAAACGAGCTGAGTCCCCTCGGTTGGAAGATCTCGAAGATTCGAAGACGAGGGAGAAGAAGAAGACAGTACCACCGGCCAAGGTGGTGCCCCGATGGACTCAGCCGTTCCCGTAAACGCAGGGTTCAACGATTGCGCGGCCTGGAAGAAGCCGAGAGGTTATACTTGCATACATTGAGGAAAGCAAGGCCCTGATTCGGCGCAAAGGTTCAGCGAACCCCGGATGAAGAGTGTCGTCCACGGAAAATGGAGTGGCGCCCTAAGCAAAGGAAAGCCGATGATGAAGCATCGGCTGGCACAAACATGGTGCTCGTTCTTCCGGCAAAGCTTAGCGCTCCACGATCACACGATGCATTCAAGGTGGGCGATGCAAGCGTGCCAACATGATAAAGTCGGAGATTGGGCTGGTCTTATCGACCGGCCTGAACGAGTAACAAGAGCATGTCAATGAGCAAACATGGCGAGGCTGATCCTTGTGATCGGCCCCAAAAATTTGTGAAAGGAACTTACAAAACCTTCACCGAGCAAGCAACGCGGAGGCCGATTCCAGCAATCGGCCAAAATTATCCTCACCCACCGTTCTGCCTGGGTTCAACATGATCCAACAGATCCGATACCATCAATTCTCTTGACAGAATCGGCTCGGGGGGGCACCCAGGGGGATAAAATACGAGGATATGCAACGGAAGCATCTCATCTTTTGGTGATGGGTATTGGAGTATGGGGGCCGATGCACCAGTCGGCCAAATTTCTTAAAATTCGAAATTTTTCGAGCATAGCCGATGCAGCAGACATCGACTTAAGAGGAGTAACTGTTACGATCAGAGGATCAATGGAGCACTAATGGAAGAGCTCCTCAACGGAGTAGTCTAAGGACTTAGATCCTCTCTTCAAGAACAAGGCCAGGAGCAGCCTGGACGTGCGGATCAGGTCAAGGATGGATCGCATCAGGTCCACCAAAGGAAAGGAGCCGATCTGGCCAGCAAGAACTGAAGAAGGCTCGGGGGGCAGCTCACCTTGAAGGCTCTCTGCTTTGAGAAGCCGATTTATGTTCAAATCGGCTGCCTCTGCATAAGAAGCTCCCTCAGACATGATCAAGCCCAGGTCCATACAGCTAATTCGCATATCCTCGCCTCTGTTTTGTTTTGGCTGAGACTCGGGGGGCAACAGGCCTATAGGTGCCCTGTGTTTAAGAGCCGATTGGAGTGACCTCGGTTGTTATTGCGTCATGATCGTCTCAGGGAGGAACTGGGAAGGAAGAGCCGTCGTCTGGTATGAGGTTTGGACCGTACTGGTGCTGCAAGAAAAGAAGAGATTGGATCTTCAAATTAGCCGATGAATAGTCATCGGCTGCGGGACCGCAAAACGCCACGGTCGAGAAAGACAATGATAACCCGATTCGTCACTATCGGTCCTGGTGTGGCGGGCGGAAGGATGGAAATTGGATTAATGAAAGGAGAAATTAGAAGAATAATTCTCATTAATTCAAAGGAGCAGCTTTACAAGAAGAGCCGATGGCTCTCAAAAGAGGGATCTAGTGCCTAGTACACTGCTACTACTAGTCCTATTCTACTAGTCGTCGCTGTCCTCATCATCGCCGTCGTCGAGGTCGTCGGCGCTGCTCCCAGGAAGCTCCTCGCCGCTGCTGCCCCAGCCTGTCGGCTGGAGCCTCCTCCTCCTCGTCATCGTCATCGTCCTCGCTATCCGCCCAGCCGCGGAAGCGCTTCGTTGGAGGATACCCAATGGAGGCGGAGGAATCATCTTCCTCCTCATCTTCTTCTTCCTCGTCGTCATCGTCGTCCTCGCTGCCCGCCCACATGCGTGAGCGCTTCTTCGGCGGGAGCCTGGTGGAGGGGGAGGCCTTGGTCTTCTCCGCTTCTTCTCCCTTCTTCTCCTTGTCAGAGGAGATGGGGTGCGCCCGGAGTGGAGATCGTCCTCTTCTTTGTTCTTCGGCAACGGGTGGAGAGAGGTGCCTGAAGCGGAGGAGGAAGAGGAAGACATGGCTGCAGGAGAGAAGGGTTTTTTGGTTTGGTGAACGGAGCAGAGCAAGGCGATGGAGTGGTGAACCGTTTGGCACAGATAAATAAAGAGAGTGTAGTGGAGATTTAATGCCATGACGGTTCTCGAGGACGTAAGGCCGGAATTGACAGTTCATACAGAGAAGCCCGGGAGGCGAGGCGTAATGATGGAAGATTCTGCGGCAGTTCTGCTCTGCCACGACATGACCCGACGAAAGAAAGCGTAATGATTTTGGAAATGTCATTTCCAAAACCAGGGGGCATGTGTTATCACCGAATTTGACCAAGTCGAGGTGGGCCGCGATCAAGATGGACGTGAAGAATATATATAGAAGGAATACGTGAATCGGCCTTTTATGCCAAATTGGGCTTAATTGCCCGTGTATCTGTAACATATTAGATCGCATCTTAGTTTAGAAGTTAGAATCTTACTCGTGCACGGTTTAGTGCACGCCCGCATTAGAAAGTCCGCTGGACTATAAAATATGTACCTAGGGTTTATGGAATAAACAACAACCAACGTTCAACCACAAACAAATCTCGGCGCATCGCCAACTCCTTCGTCTCGAGGGTTTCTACCGGTAAGCATCATGTTGCCTAGATCGCATCTTGCGATCTAGGCAAGACAAGCCTGCCCACGTTGTTCATGCGTTGCTCGTGCTGAAGCCTTTTTGATGGCGAGCAACGTAGTTATCTTAGACATGTTAGGGTTAGCATTGTTCTTCATGCTGCATGCTTTCGTAGTGCAACCCTTGCATGTCTAGCCACCCTTACGCCTATCTTAGGCGTAGGGCGGCACCCCGCTTGATCATAGTTTAGTAGATCTGATCCGTTACGATTGCTCCTTGTTCCACAAGGATTAGTTTAATATCTGCAATAGTTAGGCCTTACAAGGGGTCGGAGGATCCAGCGGCGTGTAGGGTGGCGTTTGCTAGTCCTAGAACGGATGTTCCGGGGATCAACCTTGTGTTGGTTTTTAGGCCCTATCTAGGATCGGCTTACGGTCACCGTGCGCGAGCGCGAGGCCCGAACCTGAGTAGGATGATCCGATTATGCGGTGAAAACCCTAAATCGTCGTATATCTCATTAGCTTTACCTTGATCAAGCAGGACCACCATATATTCGGACACCTCGTCTGAATCATGGGTGGATCGGCTCTTTGAGCCGATTCACGGATAACTCGAGAGCCGATCGAGGCTCGTATTTAACGTTTACGTGTGTGCCCTACAGGAAACTAAGCGAGGCATCATCCACACCTTCCCGACCAGGTATAGGTCAGTGGCACGCCCTTGTGATAAACATCGGTGCGTGCGACCAGGAGGCTTTGCGGGCCGTCGCTCAGAGGGACTAGGGCCAGCCGCAGCCCTAGTTGTTCCCGGCTCTACGGTGTTGCCCGTCTCTGCCCGCCAGTGGGTTTCTGACGTCAACAATGCATCACACCTTCCTCTTGGGGTTCCCAACGGACGCGTGCTGTACGCGTATCAAGCACTTTTTCTGGCGCCGTTGCCGGGGACGTGAAGGAAAATTACACCACAAAGATTTCTAACTCCCACGTCAACTGCACGCCAGCAGTTAGCTACCCACGTGGCCTCTGTATGTAGCTCTTTGATAAAATCAGCTTCTCTGGGTCGATCAATCTCTGACAGCATGGCTTTGCGGTTTGGTTCCGAAAAACGCCGCAAAGGTTGTTTAATTGGTCTCGCTATTGGATCCAAGTTTAGGTGGTGCTCGGCAAGTTCCCTGGGTACTCCTGGCATGTCGCCTGGACACCATGCGAAGATTTTCAAGTGCTCACGTAGGAACTCGACGAGCGCGCTTTCCTATGCGAGGTCCATGTCTGTTGCAATGGACGTCGTTTTCTTTGGATCTGTCGGGTGAATCTGCACCTCCTTAGAATCCTTGGTAGTGTTAAAGGTTGGCTCCCTGAGTGGCCTTCCTACATCTGGCAACACATCATAATCAGTTGTTAGCCTTGACGCCATATATTCTGCTTGCATCCCGAAAGTTTCTGACAGTCGATGAAAATCCTTGTCGCATTTATCAGCTAACGCGAAACTGCCTTTAACTGTAATTGGTCCCTTAGGTCCAGGTAACCTCCACAACAGGTACGTGTAGTGTGGTGCCGCCATAAACCTGGCATATGCTGGTCGTCCCAACAAGGCGTGATATTGCGACGGGAAATCCACAACTTCGAACTCCAGCCTTTCTATCCTGTAATTTTCTCGGGTCCCAAACTGAACGTCGAGATTGATCTTCTCCAGCGGATAACTTGGCTTCTCTGGCGTGATACCATGGAAACGCGTGTCAGTTGGTTTTAGGTTTGCCAAGGATATGTTCATCTTCCTTAGTGTATATGCATACATAAGGTTCAGACTGCTCCCTCCATCTATGAATACTCGAGATACGTTGAATCCTGCGATCACTGCTGGTAAGATAAGTGCTGACTGTCCTGGTCGAGGAACTTGCTGCGGGTGATCTGCTATTGTGAAGCCAATGTCTTGTCCCGACCAATTTAGGTACTCAAACGTTGGTGGAGGCATCTTCTCTGCCATGAACACTTGATGCGAGATTACTTTCCGAGCCATGTTAGACGGCCTAGCTTTCTGAATCATCGAGACCGCGCCGTTGGAGTTGGGGTCGATATATGGAGGTGGGTGTGGTGCTGCCGCTATTCTGAGTTGGTGCCGATTTTCGTCCGTAATTGCAGGAGGAGGTGGCAGGTGGATCTCACTCCTAGGCCCCTGGGCATTTCTATTTGTTGCTTGAGCATTGGCTTGTCCTGCAAACCTCAACATTGCTTGAAAGTTTCGATAGTCCTTCTGCAGATGTCCTGACTGCCTCTTCCCATTATTATCGAGATAGAAATGCATCTGACATGGCCCGTTCATCATATCCTCGGGAGATACATAAGGTCTCTGGAACCTTGGTCCACTATTTTGCCTGTTATTCCGGGAGTCATCCCTATTGTCGCCTCCCTGCTCGCTACTCCTTTGATATTCATCTCTATTGTTTCCTCCAGTGCTTCCCCGAAAACCAGCCGGTATTTGGCCAGGAGCATCATAACTCGAGAACTGTCGAGGAAATCGTCGTCTATTTTGAAAATCTCGACCACGGTCCTCCTCCGGTGACCTGTGTCGCTTATTGTGAATAGCATCTTCTCCATATGCCCACCTGTTTGCTATCTCCATTAATGCTGATACTGTCCTTGGGTTGGTTCTCCCTAGGTCCTCGACAAAATCTCCTCGTCGAATTCCTGCCACAAACGCATCTATTGCTCTCTCGTCAGATATGTTCTCTGCCGAGTTTTTAATTATGTTCCACCTCTGGATGTATTTTCTCATTGATTCATCATGCTTTTGTCTACACGACCTCAACTCTTCGAGTGATGCGGGTTTTTTGCAGGTGGACCGGAAATTCTTGACGAATATATCCTCAAAACTGTCCCAGCTATCGATGGAACCTGGAGGAAGCTTCTTTATCCAAGATCGTGCGGCTCCACTCAGGTGTACTTGAATGCTCTGCATGGCTGTTGCTCTGGTTCCACCTATCAGCTTCACCGTCTCGAGGTAATCGACTAGCCAATCCTCGGGATCTTGCAGGCCATCGAATTTTTTGAAATTATCGGGTAGTTTAAACCCTGAAGGAACTCGAGTTTTTCGGACTCTCCTTCTAAAGCACGGTAACCCACACATATCCTCTTCATCTATTTCTGGAGAATGCCGCTGTTCCCTTCTATTTTGTCGTGCTCTGTCGACCCGTGCTTGAGTTGTTGTGTCTCTTGCCCCACTTGTTCTTTCGGGACCTGGTGCTGCTGTAGTGGGTCGTGGACTATTTTGCCTTGCTGATCCTTCGGGAGGCGAATTTATAAACGCCGTTCCCATGGCTCCAACTCCTGCCATGGCCATATTGTACAATGCTTCTCTTGGATCTCCGGGAGGTGGCTTGGATGCGAGGATGAAGGCTTGCGTCGCCATGTACCCAGCCTCTGGTGTCTTAGGGATAATGTTCCCCCTCGTGTCTATCGACATAAAGGACATGTCGAGGTTTTGAACCAGATTCTCCCTATCTGCCTCAGGTATATTCCGTAGCCGAGATCTTGCTCTGTTTCGAGCTGCTCTGTAACTATCTTCTGACGTGCCAGATTGTTGACTCAAGTTTGCTCTTCGCCTGCTTGACGCAGAAGCTGCTTCCTGCCTCCTATCCAACTCGATTTTCTGTTTCTCGAGCTCCCGCCCGGTACGTGCAAGCCTATATTGATACGCTTGTAGCTCCTCAGGTGCCGCTGTTATGGTCATTGGCTCTGTACCATCAATAGCTCTTGCGACTCGATCCCATACTGCCTGCGGAAATCGTACCATCTCTCGCGTTCCTGGTCCGATATATTTTGTTCCTAAACATCGCGTGAGATCTGCAGGATCGACATACGGATTTCCCGCATCGTCGAAGTTCTCTGACGTCTCCTCCTCTGGGCGACTTGGTTCTCCAATTACATAGATCTGATGATATTTGGATTCTGAACTTTGTCTGGTTTGGTGACACCATCATAGAGATTGGTGAAGACCTTTCCAACAATAGTGGATCTGTCGATGAAGTTGAAGCTATCGATGTTGCTCGAGCCATCGCTTATATCTGAGTCCGCAGATGACTCGAAAGACATGTCGCTGAAGATCTTGGCGAGTTTTTCACTTGCCATGGTGCTGATGAAGCGTGGCGGCGAAATCTCCTCGTCGCCTGACTCGATTGACGATGTTGAACCCGAAAAATCGGGATTGACCGCTGATAATCCCGACGAGATTGGAATTTCGAGACGATACGATCCTTCCTTCTCGACGCGGAAGTGGAACTTTACGAACGTCATCTCCATGGGCTCCTCCAGATACGCATATGCATCCAAACGGGAGGGCGGGTGAGGAACAAATTCGACTAGACCAGTTTCGATCTGTTTACCTCTGTCCATCGCGTTGCTTGCAGTTGACGAAGTCGACGATCTTGAACGTGCCATCGAGATCAGCACCTTGACACCTCTAATTCCCACAGACGGCGCTAATTGACAAGGGATTAACTTATCAATTCCTACAGATTGTAGACTAGGGTTTTAGTCGGAAGTAGAGGGCAAGTAGATCTCGAAAGTTTCAGCCGAAAAGTACTCGACGATTATGAAAACTAGAGTTGTGTGAAACAATGAGTTGATCCTTTCTTTGTCCCTCGACTCCCCCTTATATAGGAGGCGGAGCCGAGGGATTCGTAATACACAAGTTACAGAGTCCGGAAGGATTTCTAACTCGTCCCGTCGAATTACAAGTATGTATTTCCTAATACAACTCTAGCTTTCCTTAGTACTAATTTGGGCTTCCAAACTTCATATTCAGCGAGTCGTGGGCCTTCAGTAAACCCCAGGTACCATCTTTGGCAGGCCCATTGGGAATGCCTATGTCAACCGGGAAATCCACCTTGAACGGATTTCTGCCTTGAACGTACTTGAACCGAATTCCCTCTTGAACAGATTTCCACCTTCAACATTTATAAAAAGAATAAAATCCATGGTTGAACATTTTCTGAATTTTGAAAAAATGTTTTGAACCTTATACATATATGAATCATTTCCCTCCATGAACGATGTTCTCCTTAAACATTTAGCATGTACATGAACAGAATTACACCTTGAACGGATTTCTGCCTTGAACCAATTTTGAAACAAAATGTTTCAACCTTAAACATTCATGAACGGTTTTCCACCATTGAACGGATTTTTCGCCTTGAAATTTTGTAAAAAGAGGTGAACGATTTAAACATTTGTTTTATTTGAACTGGATTTCCATCTTCAACGGATTTCCGCCTTGAACATTTATGATAAAAGAACAATTTCCATCCTTGAACATTTCTGCATTTTGAAAAATGCATATTTTCCATCCTCAAAACATTTTTTTTGAATTTTGAACGGTTTCCCTCCATCCACCTTCAACGGATTTCACTTTGAACAGTCTTTAGCGTACTTGAACAAAGTTCCATCTTGACCGGATTTCCGCCTTCAACTGATTTCACCTTCAACGGATTTTTGCCTTAAATAAAAGAGTTGAATGGTCTAAACATTTATGTTACTTGAACAGGAAAATCTACCTGAACGGATTTCCGCCTTAAATATACTTGAACCGAGTTTCACTTTGAACAGATTTCCGGCTTGAACTTTTATGTAAAATAACAATTTCCATGGTTCATTTCTAAATTTTGAAAAAATGTTTTCAACAGTAAACATTTATGAAAAGATTTTCCACCTTTAACATTTATTTGGACATAACATTTGTTGAGATAAACATTTGTTAACTCCAAAACAAAATTAGAAAAGTAAGAACATTTATGAAAGTTGAATTCTTTCCCTCGTTGAACATTTATCCGTGGGATTCGCTATTGCAGGTACAAGGGTTCGCCGTTCATCATTTTGTAAGAATCAACCCCAAAAATTTGAAGTACTACATATGCTACTTTTTTGTACTCGAACTATCCATCATTCATACAATCAGTGCTGGGCTGTAGTACGCATCGGTACTTCATAGAAATTAAGAAATATCTATTAGAATTTACAAACAGTGTTTGATGTTTGGTAAGGTTTACTATAAAAATAGTGCTGTGATGTAAGCTGTTTCGAAAAAGAAAGCAGGCACGCAGCATCACTAGAAACCATCTCAGAGATATTCACTGTTTTTCTTGCAGCGCCCCGCCGCCAGAAGCCAAGCTGCTCGAACCCAGCGAGGAACAAGCGAGACCAGAACTACAGATCGGGCCAGATTCTGACTACAAGACGCTCAAACAGTCTGTGAAGCTACCATGAAAAGTTTATGGGCCAGGCCCATACAACGTGCGGGTGCCCGGAGCGTCAGATCGCTCGCGCAGTAAGCGGCGAATAGGGATCGCGCACTCGGTGGCCGAACCACATGGCAATCCCTATTCGCCGTGGATGGAGCGGACCAGCCCATTAACGCTTACCATTTCCTTTTGTTTTCTGGTACTTTCAGGGTTTCTCAGGTTTTGTTGGTTTTGGTTGGTTTCTTCTCTGTTTTTGCTGCGTGGGTTTTACTGAATTCAAAATTTGTTCTAATTAAAAAACATATCATAAATTTGTTCAAATTTAAAATTTGTTCAAATTTGAAATTCGTTCAAATTTGAAATTCGTTCAAATTTGTAATTTGTTCAAATATGAATTTTGTTTGATATAAAATTCTTTGTTTTTAAATTGTTCAGTTTTTAATTTTGTTCGATTTGAATTTTGTTCCGTTTTAAATTTTGTTCAGATTTTGAAAAAACTGAGTGAAGCAGATCCCATCTCATTTATTGGATGGCTATATTAAATGGGCCAAGCCCATCATCTTCCTGGGAGCAATCCCGACACGGACCCGAACGTGGCCATCGCATAAAGCGATGAATAGGAGCCCCTGAACCACACCAGCCAAGGAAACAACTCAACCCTGAAATGGGCTCCCCAGAACCGTGGCCCAGCAAAGAAAACTTGAAGAGTTCTTTTTTAGGGCAAAGCACAAAGCTGTTTTAGGCCATCCAATGCATAAATCATCACCACCAACTTCAATAGTAAATATATATATATATATATATATGTATGTATCACAATAAATACAAATCGTCACATAGCGGCATAAAATAAACAATCGAGCCACAGTAAATACAAATCATCACATAGCGGCATAAAATAAACTATCAAGCCACCGCTGCCCTGCACATTGGGCAGCGGGGGCTCTCCTGGGCCGCCAACACCCTGAGGCAGCGGCGGTGGAAGATGTGCCCGCACGCTGGAAGGACGGCGATGCGGGCACACCAGGTGAACCGGGAAAGGCATACCATGCAAATGGTATGCACGTCCCCGGCTTGGTAAGCCGCCCCCTTCGGCGGGTAAAGGCCGAAGGGGAGGTCTCGCCGTCGAAGTACTATCTCAAGTGTGAAGAAGCGGTAAACCCTATAGAGGAAAACTATAACTAAAGCGAGTAGTGCCCCTCCTACCACTAAGCTTCCAGCCATAGTTAGGCCCTTCATGTCAAAGCCATCGCTATGGTCCGCCACTTTCTCAGCTCTCGTCTTCGTCGCCTGGAAGTTTAACGAGAAGGGGAAGGGAGAAGAGGGAAGGGGACATTAGTGTAGGTATATTTTCGAAGTTAACTAGTATGCTGAATAGTCAATATTTTAAAAAAAATGCCGTCAAATTTATATACAGATCAGAGCAGCATTTAGTCATTAATTATGAGAGCATAATCTAGAGAACAAGTTATCCCAAATGGCCCGAAATCAGAGCAGCATTTAGTTCCCAAGTAACAAGATTAAAGCATCCAAAGCCGAAGAGGCGAAGAGGGAGTCTCACCTGGCGACGGTTGTAGGAGCCCGCAACGAGCTCGGCCCTCTTGGTCGTGGCCCCTTCCTCCGCCGATGGCACTCTTGGGTTCTGAGAGTTTTTGGCGATGGTGTTGTCCATGCACAGCAAGATGCTTTCCTCATTATTTGTTCCTCCCCTCTTCAGAATCTGGTAGGCATGGCACTCATCGGCCTAGCAGAACAACAGAACGATGAGCACAGATAGACTTGTTAAGGGACCAAAGCATTGGGTCATTATGAGAGCATAATCTTCTACAAAACAATTTATCCCGAATGGCTCACGCGCGCGGCCGTTATGAAACAATTTATCCTGTGCGCCAGATGTGTTCCAGGGAGGTGCGGGGAGATGGACGGGAATGGGTGACGACTCGGTCAGAGTCAGAGAAGAAGCGATGCGGGCTGACCTTTTCTTATGCGATCACGAGTGGACCCAGGGAACACGTGTCAAGCGTTGGATGCGGGGGATCGGGGCTTCCGATCCCCCGGGGGAGGCTCAGCAGTCAGCACGCCCCTTTTTTTCATCGCATCGGAAAGCACACTAGAGAACATCGGGGTCTCAGAGCGTGTAACGAGATTCAGGCAGCGGGCAGAGTTTTACCTGGTGGTGGTACTTCTCGTCGCCGAACGGGGCAGGGGCGGGAGCAGCGTCATGCTCGTCTTGCGTCAGCAGCAGAATCTGGTAGGCCTAGCATGCATCAAGAACAACAGAACGATGAGCACACATAGAGTTGTTCAGCGACCAAAGCATTCGGTCATTATGAGAGCATAATCTACAAAACAATTTATCCCGAATGGCCCTCATCTAAACTAATTTCCATTTCCAGATGACTCACACTAGATAATGAACTTGGACGGGGCTGATCTTGTAGTTTGAGTCAAGAATATTGGAGCAAATTAATACTAGCTTCCACAGTTAGGATGCATCGAGATTCAAGAATCCAAAGCCACCAGCTGAATCTCACCTGGTGACGGTACTTCTCGTTGCCGAAGGAGTCTTCCACCGACGGGGCAGGGGCGGGAGCAGCGTCATGCTCATCTTGCGTCAGCAGCACAATCAGCGGCGGCTCAGTGACGATGACTCCACGCCTTGTGCTCTGATGGGCTTTGGCGATGTCGTCGTACATACACACCATGACAATCTCCTCCGGTCCTCCCGTCTTCAGAATATGGTAGGCGTGGCACACATCGGCCTGTCATGCATCAAGAACACCATAACGTTGCGTAAGCACAGTCCAGTGGTCGAAACTTGAAATGCCGTCAAATTTATATACAGATCAGAGCAGCATTTAGTCATTAATTATGAGAGCATAATCTAGAAAACAAGTGGAGTATCCCAAATGGCCCTCACCCGAACTAAATTTATTTTCCAAGTAACTGCCTCGCATTATGAACTTGGACAAACCTGGTCTCCTAATTTTATTGCAGCATGTTTTTGTGCAAAAGATTCATTGATTTAGGGTGAGATCGAAGGGCAAAAGTGCTCAGCTACAGTATTATTTTTGGAGTTTTTAATGCAAAACAATCATTGAACAAGGAGCATCGACGGAGTCTCGATCACCTGGAGACGGTAGCCGGAGGAGCCCGCAACAAGCACGGCCCACCTCGTGACTCCTTCCTCTGCGGACGGGGCTGCGACAGGTTCAGTGCCATGCAGCGGCGGCTCTGTGTTCCCCTCCGGACTGATGATGACTCCACGCCGAGGGTTCTGATGGGCTTTGCCGATGTCGTCGTACAGCAAAATGTTCTTCGCCTTCAGTCCTCCCCTCTTCAGAATCTGGTAGGCGTGGGCGCGTGGCACACATGGTCCGGCCATGTCTTTGCCCATGCACACCAGGATGCTCTCCTGGTTCATTCCTCGCCTCTTCCGAATCTGGTAGGCGCGGCACACGCAGGAGCTTGTGCACAAGTCGGCCTGTCAAGTGCAACAAGAACAGCCCAAAATTTCAGCTCGAATCGCCGGGAAAAATCCTAGCTAGTCGCAATCAGAAAGACAGACTATCACCTGGTGACGGTAGCAGGAGTAGCCCGCAACGAGCACAGCCCTCCTCGTGGATCCTTCCTCCGCCGACGGGGCAGGGGCGGGAACAGTGTCATGCGGGGGCTCTCGATTCCCGGCCTGTGGGAATCAAGAAGGCAACCAAAAATTACAGGTCGATCGCATCAAGAACCATAGAAATCCTACTCGGATCCAAAGAGATGCATGGAGTATTGGAGTATGACCTGGTGACGCCATGTCTCGTAGCCGAAGGAGCCTGAAGCGCGCACGGTCCTCCTCGTGACCGGTTCCTCCGCCGACGGGGCAGGGGCGGGAGCAGCTGCAGCGTCATGCTCATTCTGCGTCGGCAGCAGAATCAGCAGCCCGGCAGTCCCCTCCGCGGCGGCGGCGGCGACTGCTGCGGCCACGGCCAGGAGCGATAGCACTGCACCGACCGACCAGCGAGCCATCGCCACCCTCGTGAACAAGCGCGTGTGCTAGCTAGCTGGAGAGGGTCGAGTGGAGGGAGAAAGCAGCGAGCGAAGTCGGGATTGTGGCCGCGCCTCTTATAGCCGCAGCGGAGTGCTCGCACGGAGACACGTGGACGTGGGGCGCCGGTCGTGACGCCGACGAGCCAGTGCGGACCTCCTAGACACGCAGCAGGCGCAGTGACTCCTTGCCGTGATCGGGATTGCGTGGCGTGGCCAGGCTCCGGAGTTCCAATCTTGGCCTGGGACTGCACGCCTAAACTTGCTAAAACCTTCGGCTTTCGTTCCGCTTTATAAATAAAGCCGCAACGGGCAAACCGATACAAGGTGGAGAGGAGAACCTCTTACAAAGAAGATCAAAGATAAAACAAAAAAACTAAACTTGCCACCGAAGACAGATGCACGAAACCAAGTCGAGTCGGAACTCCACAACGACAGCCCCAAGAGGGTAACGACGGAGCGCGCTGCCGCCGTCAAGATCGCGAGGTCTAAGGTTTTCACCCGGAGCCATACCACGGGGCGGATACTCACAACGACGCCCCCAAGAGGGTAACGACACCCGCAGGCATCGCCGCCGTTGGCGCCGAGGTGCTGAGTTTTCACCCGGAAGCATCCACACACCGCCCCCGAAACTAAGCCGCCCCTGTCCCCAAGATAGGCTTTCGAAACATGATCTGGGAGTTGCCAAAGCCAAAGCGCCGCCAACACCAGGATCCCCCATCGTCTGCTCCTCGCCATCCCCATGACCGAAGAGAGAGAGACCACCACCACCGCCAGGTTGCCCGCCGTAGAGCCACCCGCGCAGTCCACCTTCCGAGGCCGCCGCCCCGGCATCCCCACGAGCTCGAGCCCATGGCTTGATCAGCACACCGCAACACGAGACGGGCAGGGTATGATGGCACCATACCATGCAACCGTCAAAGCAAGTGGCAACCTAGGAGAGGGGATCCACCCACCGCCACCAGAGGAGCACGTCGTCCGGACGCAGTAGCATGGCCGAGGAGGCCTAGATCAGGCCCGGCCGCCTGCCAGGCCACGATCAAGCCCCTTAGCCAAGCCGCCGCGCTGCTGCACCTAGGCTGCCGCCGCCATCCAGCTGCAGCTTCATGCCAGACCTATCTAAGCCACCACCGAGCCGCCATGTGCTAGCCATATGCCATGAACGGCGTCACCGCAACCTCACTGCACGCAAGACGGCCCGGCCGAGACCGTGCACCACCGCAAAGAAGCACCCCCGCCACGACGCCCGGGGATATAGTCGCGTCGTTACTGACGCCACCACGCCGCCGGTCAAGCCAGTCAATTTGTCAGCATCTCCAAACTCGCCACTGAACAGCAGCCAGAGCAACGCATCCACCTTCTAGGACGTTCGAGGAACCTCGCGGGCCGCGCTGCCAAGGGCCGCCGGAATCGGGGCCACCTAGCCCAGATCCGGAACCAGCAATGGTTCAGCATGGGAGGGGCTCCGCCGGCGTTGGCCACATCCAGACCCTCCTGGTACAGGACAAGGCCCGTCCGGCCCAGATTGGGGCCCGCCTGGCCCCAACCTGAGCGGCGCCGCCACCAGCATCTCCCCTCCGCCGCTGCCCTCCGCCGCACGCCGCGTCCGCCCAACCCTCCGCCACGAGCCGCCGTCGACCTGCCGTACCGCCGCCGCTGGACCGAACTCGAAGAGCCCCTAGGAGCACCGCCGTCGTCCGCTACTGCCCCGCGCAGAGCCAGAACGCGAGCGGGTAAGGGAGGTCCCGCCGCCGCCGGCACCGCGCGGGCTTTGCCCGGCGGCCCTCGCCGGTGGCGGCGGAGGAGGAGGGAGGAGGGGGTGTGGAGGCGAGGGGGCCTAGGGTTCGCTCGATCGTCGCCCGCGGGGGACGACCCGAGCGAAGCGTTTTTCGTGTTTTCGCTTCGTGTCCAACTTGCTAAAACCCTCCGTGGTTCCTACTACTAATTTTGGCCGTGACCAGGCGCGCCGGCGGTGGCAGTTGCTTCATGAGTTAGCCGACGACAAGGCTCCATGATCAGGTTTGTGCCATGAGTTTTTGCCTGGGAATGCACGCCTAAACTTGCTAAAACCCGTCGTGCTTCCTACCGGCTTCGGCCGTGGCCAAGCTCGACATCACAATCGGCGCCGGCGGTGGCGGTTAGCGCCATGAATTTGCCGACGACATGGCTCCGAAGCTTGCGTGGCTCCCAGCTCTATCGCGACGGAAGCGGAAACGAGAAGCTTATAGCGACCGAAGAGGAAACGAGAGGGAATCGAGACTCGATCCTATCGTGCACAGAAAAAGGAGCGAGGCTCCAATACTCGTATTCAAAATTAGCAGACTGAGCTTCGTACGCTATTATGCCCCCTAATGCTCACGAACAACATTTTCATGCATGCTGCGGTTGCACAACATAATTAGGGGCTTTGGTCGCTGAGTTGTTTGAAATCCAGAAAGTAAAACATATGATCTAGCTAGTCAACGGGGCTAGCTGCCACCACGTCGATCGATTGTGGTGCCAGATTAAGGCAGTCTTACGTGTTAGTTGTGTTAATCTCTCCTTCCTCTTAGAGCATTTCTAGCAGAAGTACAATGTCCATAGAATTTGTCTTATCTTCAAATGGATTTTACACACAGTAAACTAAGAAGTACAAAAAAGAATTAGAGAAGGAAATATGCGCCACTAAACGTCTAAACCGACTCTAGCCGAATCCAAAAAAATGGTTAGAGGATGAAAGATATGATAGTGATCCCTAAAAATCGAGGCGCCTCTCTCATCTTTCCTCCCCGTTGCAGTCCCTCCCCAAAATATAAGCTCCCGCCCAAAACAGCTGCCCGTCGTCGCCGGCGCCTCCTTTCTCCCCCGATGCGGCCAGAATGGCATCGGAGCTCATCCCCGCATGCTAGCCGGAGTTTTTGGGCAGCGACTCGGCACCTGATTCGACCCCTGTGACGTCGTCGATGCCGCGGAAGAGGTTGGGCAAGACCGGACCGGTGCGGCCGGCGGGAGCGGCCAACAAGTCCACCGGCAAGCCCTCGGGCGTCAGTAGGCCGCATAGCCGCCTCTGGCGCCGGTGTTGAGCGGCCCGCGGTCACGGAAGCTGACGGCGGCGATGCAAGCCGTCACTGTTTCGGTAGCGGAGAAGAGGAAAAGGAAGGCCATGGCGGCATTAACCTCGACGCCTATGCACAATGCCAAGGATTCGCCGGCTTCCTCGACGACCACGACTTCTCTCTCGGCCGGTTACCCGTCCTCGAGTGGCCGCTAGCGACGTGGTCGATGAAATGACCGAGAGTCAAGCAAGTGCCATCGAGATTGGGGTGGCCGAATTCATGTCTCAATTGGATTCGTCACACACCCAAGGCCTCGATGAGCTCAACTTCGGCGTTGGTGATAGCTACGGCATCTACGCCGTGGAGGATGAAGAAGCCAAAGAAGCCGTGACCGAGGTGGAAGAATCCAAAGAAGAGAAGGGCAAGAAGCCGAAAAAGAGATCCGCCAACTATAGTGAAGAAGGAGACATTGCATCGTGCCATGCTTGGATGAACGTTTCTCTTGATGCATCGGTTGGCACCGATCAATGCAAGGATAAGTTTTGGGAAAAAATTGAAGAGCACTGCCGCAATGTTGTCAAGATACCGTCCTACCGCACCCAAGGCTCTCTTAGTCATCGTTGGGATGCAATACTTGAGTGTTGCAATCGGTGGTCCGGCTCCATTGAGACAGTGAACAATTCACCACCAAGGGGTGTGCCAATCACCCAATATATGCCATTGCAACAAGAAGTGTACATGCATGGCAACAAGAAGGGTGGCCGCAAAGCTTTTACATTGTTTCATTGCTACAATGAACTAGAGGGCAATGAGAAGTGAACTAGAGGGCCATTGATGTCAATGATGATGATGACGAAGAAGAAGAAGACCTCAACAAGAGGTCGGAAGGTTCCAAGATAGCAAAAGAGGAGGAGGAAGAGGGGAGGTGCGGCCGTATACAAAGATGAGTTCAATGCTATCTTTGAGACCAAGAAGGCACTCAAAGCTCTTGAGGATGAGAAGTCTCGGTCCAAGTTGGCGGTGGAGCAAAGAAGGATAGCACTAGATGAAGAAAGAATGGCCAAGGAGAAGATGATAGAAGATAAAAGCCTTGTACTTGAGGCGGAGAAGTTGGCCAGGGAGAGGGAGGATGCCGACCGCACCATCATGTTCATGGACCCTAGCTCAATGGATGACAAAGCTAGGGCATATTGTGAGATCGCTCGGGCGAATATCTTGGCTTGAGAGAGTGGTGTTTGAGTTCGCCGAGGTGGTAGTGGCCAAAGAAGAAGAGGCCGAGGTGGTGGTGGGGTCGACAACATATAAATGCTATGTTGTGCTTTTGGATCAAAGTTGATCAATATGTTGTTTTCTGGATGATATGTATGGATGTTTAAACTTTATATGTTGAGGTATTTGCAAAACCATGTAATTTTTTTTGCTGCTTTAAATATAGGATATCGGATCTAGCGGCCACCGTTTAGAGGAGCAAATTTGCCATCCTCTATTTTGCGGTGTTCGTTTCCTCCTCTAAATTTTAGGGGATCTGCTACAAATTGCCGACGATTTGTGTCCGCTTAGGAACACGGGTATCACCGAATCCGAGAGGTTCGAACTGCAGAGAGAGACACAACAGTTACCCGGGTTCAGGGTCCTCGGAGAGGTAAAACCCCTACGTCCTGCCTTGGTGGTTGTATTGTAGGTCACCATGGAGAAGATGACCGTACAAGTGTCTAGGGTTTGCGATCACTCTAAATCGTCTCCCTCTACGCTAGCTAGGCTAGTCCTTATATAGGGGAGCTAGTCTTCGTCCCCGTGAAATATCTTGAGGGGGAAGGGTTGCCACATTTCTAAACTGAGGGCGGGAAACTCCCCTGCACTTTACAAGATGGACATAGTTCATGGTCGATTAAAGTGCCGGTCCATGGTAGATGCTGAGGTTGTCGTTGACGCTTCCTATGCCAGCTTGTGCCGTCCACCCGGCCTTGCACCAAAGTGGCAAGGACAGGGTCTTGGTGCTTTGGTCCTCGTCGAGCCTACTTTAATCACCAGAGGCAATGGTATCTCGCCTCCTCGGTATGGAGGTTTTGAGCTCAGCCGTGACGCACACGACGTATGTCGAGCTTGTCTTGTAGCCTCCGAACCCTGCCCCTCATCCTTGGTGGCGGGCCCACGTAGGCGGCATCCGATGCTCCCTTGGTTGGTCTTATCGCCTTCAAGGAAGGCTCTCCACCTTGGAAAGGCTGGTGGCTCGGGAACCTCCGCGATGGAGTTCCTCCTCGGGCATGTCTTCCGCTCCAACTTGATGTCTCCAACAGAGTTTTACGCCTCGTGGAGCCTCACTCGGGAGTAGCCTCCTCGAGTGATTGTTTCTGAGTAGCTACTATGGATCCAACAACCGCAGGTCCCTGACACCCTAGTTGCCAGGGATCCCACGGAAATGCTTAAGCTGCCAAACTTTTTTGAAGCAATCTAATAAACATTTCCAAAGATCATTGGCCGAGATGATCATCAGTCTCAGCTGCTCCTGTATAAGAGATGAGCGTGTTAGATTTAGAACATACATGTAGAATAGCTATTCAGCTAAATAAGTAAACTTTCTGGGCAGAAATAATTCAATTCAGCATATGGCAAGTGTATGCTTCTGCCACCGGAAAAATATTTTAAAATGTCAAAAAAAAAATTCCACGCTTGCGCATCGACATTCTACGGGCGCACATCAAGTTTTGCAAAAAACCGACATTTTTTGTGACTTGTGTGGAAAAGACAAAAAAAACGTCACGTAAACAACCATTTTTTACATTAAAATTTGTCTTTTTTACACATGACACTTAAAATGTCGGTTTTCTGTGAAACCACGTTGTGGACGTGTAGAATTTCGAGTGTACTCACTAAACTTTATGTCCAAATTTTTCAACATTTTAAAAGTGTATTTTAAACGAAATATAAAAACCGGGAGCATATGCTCCCGGGTGCTTTCTGGCAGAAATTCAAAACACCTCTCTCACTTTCTGGTTTAAATGCAGAGTTATCAATTTTTAGAGATATACTAGCAGGAGGCTCCAACGAGAGGAAACTGACACCACAAGAGATGGAACCTACATTTGAAATCTACAAAGTATAGTGAAAAACAGACTAGAACACCAAACATGGAATTTATTTTGTCGAGCTGTAACAACTTCACCCCCGAAATTGCAACCAGAACCATCTCTGGCATGGGAAGTCACAGTCCCACAGGTAACCCCAAAAATTCTCCAACTAACAGCACCGTGTACCTTGCTGGTATTCCGAGTGAGCCAGCAAGTTTTTAATATCAGCTACATTTCCAGGAATGTCTGACGTAGCCTCCCAGAGATCTATCGCGACAGAAAAGGAAATGAGACGCTTATCGCAGTTGAAGAGGAAACAGGAAACGGGAGGGAATCCACTCCCATTTAAAATTAGAGCCGACTAACCTTTCCACGCTACTACTAACTCCGTTTTAAGAAATAAGACGCACGCGTGTTTGCATGTTTTGAGATGAACTTATAAAAATTGAGTAACAGAATTTTGATTATATTATATGTAATTAGTATCGTTGGATTCGTATTGAAGAACACTTTTTAATAATACTAATTTCATACAAAGAACTTTATCTATTTAAAATAATTCGTGTTAAAAAAAAACACGTAAAATGAGAACGTCTTATTTTTTGAAACAGAGGTAGTATGTCCTCTCATGCTCATGAAAAAACTGGCTTTTGCATGCTGCGTTGGCACAACATAATTAGCGGGCTTCGGCTGCTGAGGTGTTGAAAGCCAGAAAGAACAACATGATCAGTCACCGGGGCTAGCTGCCACCATAACGATCGATTGTGGTGCCAAATTAAGGTAGTCTTAGGTGTTAATTATGTTAATCTTAGGTTCGGCACGAGAAAGAAACATGAATGAACGTGCTCAGTTTCATGTCGTTTTCACCTATTATTCTGCATGTAGAGAGAACTTACGAAACTCCCAACTAATATAACTACTCCCTCCATCCCAAGAAACATGATTTGTCAAAATTTAGATGTATCCCCAAAGTCTGCTAAGCCGGTGCTCAATGGGCAGGGTTTTCAACCGGCGTAATCTTTTAATTAATACCTCCAATGTGGATGAGTCTTCTCAGCAAAATCACAACAAAACATGAGACCAATAGAGCCATGTACCGCACTAAGAGGATGACCATCGTCCGCCTTCTTGTACCCGTGTTCTCTGCACCGTGCCACCCTCATCCTCGGGGCCTGTCGAGTGGCGGAGGCCGTGAGGCCAACTACATCAACACCTTGTTCAGCTACGCGGCCACGAGCGCAACAAGGGCCCTAGCAGATACGAAGAAGGAGCTAATGGGGAACTCTGTGGCGCTGATGGTGGAGCTCAAGGCAGATGAAGTGCTTTCCGACCCGGGGGACTGAGATACAAATCAATTCTCGCTTGGATGTCAAGAGGTGTTGGGTGGGGGTAGAGAATTGAGGAGTCTAGTTTTTTTTTTTTTTTTGCTTTGATCTTTTTTTTATCAAGGCATCAGGTGTTCCATTGAATTCGAAGAGTTGAAATACAACACATGAAGCCTCACTCTGGAACATACCAGAGAGACAGTTCACCCAAAACTTTTACACAAAAGACCCTAAAAGTAAAAAATGCAAAATAACCATCGAAGATCTTCTATGCACAACCCACACCCATCATCTCCTACCTCCACCGTTGCTAGGGATATGGAGGAACGAAACCCCGTCCCAAGATCTCGGAGGAGCACCATCGGAGACCAGCTCCTTTGTGGACCCCAAATGGAGCTCGCCGCCGCAAACGACAAGCACTTCTCCTCTATGGAACATCGATCGGGCAAGAAACCTTCACCCATCACCAGATCTCAACCTGGCCACCCCCCGTCGACCAAATCGAGGAACGATGAGCAAGCTTCCGCCCAGGAACCACTTCCCGAGCTTCGGATTCGCCGTCTTCTGGTCAACATCGACACGAATCGTCGGCCACCTCCTATACAAAGCTCCCCGCCTGCCTCGGAGATGCCGGTGGAAGACTCGTCGGGGAAGGAGCGGAGCGAGGAGCACAAAATCCTGGAGCGGCGCCACTGCCGCCGCCACGGCAACGCCGCCTAAGGAACAAAAGCGTGCACTCATAACCTCAAGAGAGATCTGAGCACCGCATCACTGGGCAGCCTGGTCCATGGCTGCCCAAAACCTAAGAAAGAAGACTAGCCCTAGTCTACTCCTATACAGAGCTAAGCGGGGGCTTGCCGACTCCTACATCCCTGGCGAGCACGAGTCCCCCATAGGAGAGGAGAAGAAACAGGTAGAACGAAAGCCGTCTTAATCGACTTGCCATTCTTGGGTGCCTCTGCCTGTACTTATTTTGCCTTGATCTTGGGAGAGAGCGACTAATGACTGCCTCCGCCCATCTAATAAATCCCTTAACCTACGGAAGATATAAATTTAGGGGATGTGTGTTGCGGCTAGTGAAAGAGATAACAGAGAAAGAGACTGCGGTGGCAAAAGCATCGTAATTTTTTAGATGTGTGACACCACGAGATATAGTTGGGCATGGGCAGCCCTCCTCAGCCCAAAAATCCTGGATGAGGTCAGACTCGGGTTTGATTTTTGAGCATGTACATTGGGCTGGCCGGGCTTGTATTTTGCTCGATTTAAGTAAAGATCGGCATGGGTTTCTCAGGCCAAGTTTTTGCTTGTTCACGCCGGATTTAATCTTGATTTACATGCCAGACAATGGGTCGGGTTCAGGCTTGACTTTTTGGCAGCGGGTTTTTTCGGGCCTTGCTCGAAGCCCGACCTTTTGCCCATGCATTGGCATGTCTCACCTTAATACTAAAAATTAGATTGATGATTTTTTAATATTTTTGGTTAAACATAAACCCTATGACTATGACTCCCTCAAACTCTCATTTCTGGACGGAGCAAAAAAAAAAAGTAGTGAAACGAAAAACAGAAGTATTTTCTGGATGGGTCGGCAGGAATCGAGAACCCTAGAGCCGTGTACATCCTCTCTCGGAAAGGCGGTTTCCCCTAATCATACGTTTCCTCCTGCTATAATTGGGCGACACCTCCCGGCCAGACCCATATTCGCCTCTCACCGCGTTCCTCCTCTCTCTCTCGGTCTCGCACCGCGTCCCATCTCCCTCCTCTCGCGTCAGCTCCACCAGCAAAAGGTAACCAACACCCGCTTTCAATTCCGCGATCTAGGGAACTCTAGGAATTTCCGATTGCTCGGCGCTTCCACGGTTAGCGATTTGCCGGATCTCGTAGTTCTGGCGGCGGCGTGGGGAAACTTTTGGTGCGTCGATTTGACGCGGTTTGTTCCGGATTTGGTTCTGGTGGCGTCTCGGGAGATGATGCGATCTGCCTCGTTTTAGTTGTTTGGTATTCGCTATTTGGGGAATCGATTAGTGTATAGTTGGCAAATTAAGTTGGGGAAAATCCTACGGAACGAATGATTTATTGCTCTCACGATCTATGCTGGTATAATCCTTTTATACAAGTTTGTTGCGATTCGTTCGTTTCTGCTGTTGCGGGTGGGGGAATAGGTGGAATCCTCGTCCCGTAGTGGTAGGGAAATGGTTAGGTGTGCTGCTTAATCCAATCTTCGGAGTAGTTTCCTTGTGTCTGCGTGGATACTGGGTAATAATTCGTGGATCTATTGGTCTGTTTTGGTCGATAAATTACGTGTGGTTGTAGTCGGCTAGTCATGAAGGAGATGACTTTCCTAAAACCGTGGGAGAGCCAGCTTTGCTTCACTCCTGCAATTACCTTCCAGTTATGTGTATTTTTAGCACCTACTGTATTCATTATTGAATGGCATGTGACTGGTTATTTTGTGCAGCTTCCACATAAAAGACCAGCAAGAAACTTTGATCTGTTCGGTGCCGGTCAAACCTCAACAACCAAGTTTCATGTCTGATCTCGACGTCACACTTCCATCTGCCTTCGGTATGCTTCCGTTACATCCATGCCTGTTAATGCTCATGGAGTAAATACTAATTTGACATGTTATTATAGTCTGATGTGTCTATAGCATATTACTTCTGAGCTTCTCAAAACCTGATTATTGAGCATGTTATGTCCTAAGCAAGTGTTTGGTGTTTAATCTGTTCCTCTTTCGAGATAACTTGTGTTTGTTCACAGCGTCCTTCATATGTACATGTGCTCTACATATAATGTTATCTGATACAGTCTCTTGCTTTGTAGATCCGTTTGCCGAGGCAAATGCTGAGGATGCTGGTGCAGGCCCTGGAGCAAAAGATTATGTGCATGTGCGCATCCAGCAGCGCAACGGCAGGAAGAGTCTGACTACTGTTCAGGGCTTGAAGAAGGAGTACAGTTACAACAAGATCCTCAAGGATCTCAAGAAGGAATTCTGCTGCAATGGCACAGTAGTCCAGGATCCCGAGCTAGGCCAGGTATGATACCGCCAGCCGTGCTTTAGATAGTCATCAGTTCTCTGCCGCCGATGTTGGTTTTTACTGATTAGGTATTTCGCTGTCTACACAGGTCATTCAGCTTCAGGGTGATCAGCGTAAGAATGTTGCTACTTTCCTAGTTCAGGTACTTTTGACTTCTCCCAAGTCCCAACGTGAAGATAACATTTTGTCATTCTCATAGTGTATTTGCATCCTGATGTTGTTACCCTTTTCTGCTAGGCTGGGATTGCGAAGAAGGAGCTCATCAAGATCCACGGCTTCTAAGCTGCATATAAATGCTTGTATGCAATATCGTGTGCGCTACCAGATAATACTGGAAGCCTGAAGAGCTTCAACACTTCTAGCTATTTCTTCTATATTGCATACATAACGCTGTTGTTGCTGTTAAAATCCTTTCTTGCTTTGATGCAAGCTGTATTGTTGCCCCATTATGCTGCTGTATCAGCACATCAGTATGGTTTGTCTGAGATGTTGCCGATCATTAAATAAAACCACCCATCGTTTGACTATGGCTCCGTGTTGCGTCCCAAGTTGTTTCTATGTCTCTGGTTATCTGTTGCTCTATGTTGTTATATATAGTTCTTTGCGTACCTTATGGTTCTTACCTTATGAGTTTATGCCTGGCTGGGGCTTATTTCTGTCTTCATAATTCTTCTTCCCTATTTGTCGAATCCAGCAAGTTTTATTGTAGCCCAATTATGCTGCTGTACCAGCATATCAGTATGCTTTATCTGAGATGTTGCCGACAAATAAAGCTACCCATCGTTTAGCTATGGCTCTGTTTTGCGTTCCCAAGTTGTTTCTATCTTTATGGCCCCGTCGGTCTATTATACCTGTTCCGTACCTGATGGTTCTTATCTTACGAGTGAAAGCCTTGTTGCTGCTTATAAGCATTTTGATGTGCTGTTTTTACGATGATTGCGGTACAGTGTGGTGCGAAGGGGATGAGAACAAAGACGACGCCTGGTGTTTCTGGTAGTGGCGTAGTACTCCAGTAACACGACGCCTCAGATTAGGAAGAAGTTCGGCGCACTGTCCTAAGTCAGCAGCGTGATATAAACTACTAAAGTTTTAGCTGAATATGAATTGGGAAGTTTTAGTTCATCGACAGCGACTAGTCGGCAAAGCAAGCAAGGACAAGTGAGCGCATCTCTCTCATCGCAAGGGTTATGCAGAGAAAGTGTTCTACTCCGTACCTGAATACGATCCCAAGGAGGACTAGTACTAGCGACTCGGAAGAGCATCTCCACTCGTCTCCGCGTACAGGTCCCGGCGTGCCATTTCTTCATCCGGACGGCGAAAAATGGCCCAGCCGCGCCCCCGGTTCCTCGTTTTTCGCCGGATTTGGGCTTTCATCCATCCGGCGAGCCCACGCCAACCTCGGCCTACCGGGGAGCGCTCGGGGATTCCGGACGAAGCGAAAGCGCGCGAAACGCCGAGAAATCTCTCCCGCGCTTTCGCTTCGTCTTCGCCGCAGAGGTGGACCCGACCGGTCAGCGACACACGCATCGTCTTCCGCGCGCACTAACTGCCGCCGGTCAGCTCGCCGCGGACGCGTCGCATTCCACGCGGCATTTATCGCCGGCACCAGCCGCGCCTATATACCCCGCTCCGCTCGCCGCGACGCGTATCCCCGCTCCACTCTCCCTCCACTCTCCCTCCACTCTCCCGATCCATGGCGTTCAACGACGAAGACAGCGCAGCCAACAACGGCTTCCCCCGCCGGTCGCTCCACGCGTGGGAGGGGCACCTCCTCCACCAGGCGGGGTACCCCTGCCGGCCGAACACGAGGCCTCCCGGCGGCGGGTGGCGGCTAAGTGCTGGCGGCGTACCAATCCCGCCGCCGCCCCAGGGCCACGCCCTCGACGTCGCCATCGAGGAGGCTCGAATGGCGATGACCGACGAAGAGCGCGCCAACCCGCGCCACCACCCCGAGAACTACACGAGGTGGAACTCGTTCTTCCTCCGGCGGTGGGAGCGGGACCTGGCGTCCTACGACGGCCCGCCGCCTCCGCCTCCGCGCAACAACGCCGCGGGTCGCCGACGGTGGTGGAGCGCGCCGAATAGGACGCTGGAGAACGTCCTCGAGCACATCGAGAGCGGCAATGTCCCGGTGCTAACGATGCCCCCTCCATCGATGGCATCGGCCAGCCACCCTCGCCGGAGAAACAGCTGGCAGCCACGGCGCATGGCTGCCAGCTCGTCGTCTTCCGGATCGGCGTCGAGGTCGCTCTCCAGGTCGGCGCCATCCTTGGCGCCGGTGAAAAAGGAGCAACCGCGCGCGGCGGCGGCGGCATCGTCATCCGCGAGCCCTCGACGGCACAAGGACAGCTCCGCCCCAAGCGTGAACACGACACCTCCGGCGAGCGGAAGCGCAAGCCGGCGAAGGTGAAGGTGGAGGAAAGCGCCGAGGACGCCGCCATCCTCGAGTCCGTCATCGCGAGGTCCCTCCAGGACCTCGTCCCCGCTGAGAACGCCATGCCACTCGACCAGGCCTGCGCCTGGTCGAGGGAGCAGTGGGAGAAGGAGGAGGCGGAGCGGCAGGCGAGGCTCCTCGAGGACGTCGCTCGCTACCTGTTGTGGGTATACTTCATAGGTGTACCATCGACAGTGCCTAGATCCGGCAAGCCCGGGTGGCCCACAGACGGTGATGAGGCATGTGGCCCATCGGGCGGCCCAGTTGCTGTTGATCATGGAGGGAGAAGTCCAACCCAGGATCAGCAGGCCGGATCCGTACCAACATAGGAGTAACCCGGATCCATGGAGGCCCATGAGGGACCCGGATCCAGTACGACGTATATGGAAGGCGGATCCGTGACGTGCACGGCAAGACATTGTACCGTAGTTAGGCAACCTGTAATCCGGCTAGGACTCTCCATGTAAACCCTAGATCCGTGCGCCTATATAAGCCGGATCCCGGGAGCCCTGAGGGCAGATCTCGAGCCCTAGAAGCGAGACAACCACAACTCATTGTAACGACGCGAAAGCGCCCAGATAATTCCAGACAAGCAGCAGTAGGCCCTGTCTTCGTGCAGGTGTTCCGAAGCTGGGTAACTCGCGTACCACCGTCCCGTGTGCACTCCGCCCTATGGCCCCTACTTCTTCTCCCCTCGTGAGGATCCCTCTTCCGAGGTACCGTCGATTAGGCAACGACGGTTGGCGCCCACCGTGGGGCCTGCGGCGTTTGGAGGCCGGGAACCGGGAGGGTTCCGCCATGGGAAGCTACGACGACACCATCGCCGTGGGGCGTGTCCTTTACGCCGGAAGTCCGCCGATCATCCCTCCGGATGAGTGTTGGATTCCGGCTAAAACCGACCCCGTCAAGCTCTCCATCGTCCCAGTTGGCGGCATACACATCTTCATCGGGAAACCGTCGATTCCGACGGAAACCCACTGGTAAGTAGCGCTGACGCGACCGCCGCCGAGCAGGACGCAGTCGCGAAGATCCGATCTGAGACGCTGGAACTTCTTAGCGAAGATTCCGCCTTAGATCTGGAAAAATCAAAACCCACCCAATCCGCCCCTGAGCAGGAAATTACGATGGAAGACCAATGCAGATCCGCCTGGGTCTCCCAGGTGTTAGAGAAGCAAAGGTGTCACTTCGTACACTTTTTGGCCCATACCGCCGGAACCACCCCTCATGGAGTCGGAGCTGGTCCCGAGCAGGTCGAGGCCCCGGAAAACAACGCTGCTCCGGATCAGCAGGAGGCTGTCGGAGAAAGCGAGACTCCGGCTGAAGAATCGATTTTGGATAATCCGAGCCCACTTCCGGAGACTCCCCGTCCATGCAATCTGATGACTTCGTCCGCAAGCTAGGGGAGTATGGTTTCGGCCGACCAGCTCGAAGTCGACTCCGCCCAGCCTAAGCAGGTTCTCGCAACTGTAGCGGCGCTTGGAGAAGACGGATCCGAAGCGGCGGACACTCAATCCGACCCCCAGCCATCTCACCATGGATCTCCGATGTCGCGGGAACGGCCCCGTAGGGATCCTTCCTCGGAGAGCCTCCCGTCGCCCGAAGAGATAGTTGCACAAGCACGCATGGATTTGGTCGCAAAGTCGGACGTCCTCAACAAGCCAATAACTCCCGGCGATGCCGCAGATCCG
>NC_061511.1:243473808-243504989 GCF_022539505.1 Lolium rigidum
TTTTATCATAACTCGTATTAAACACTATTTATTTTGAGTTTTAGTTTAAAAGATATGAATTTCAAAGGTTTTTTAAATGAAACACGGAGCTTTTTCTCATAAGAGGAGACGCTGGACAAGGTGATGTGCAATATACCTTATTAAAAAACTTGTGCTCTCATAGCTTCGATCTGGAGTACGCATGGTAGTACTAAATCTTTTATTGTAGCATGCATGTATTGGTTACTTCCTTCTTGATTTTCCACACAACATTTATCTTATATGTCCTGGTAGATCATTTTAACTGTAATTGCATAAAATACCTCCAAATTTCATCCCAAATAAATCTCCATATATCATAGGTATTTTTGATTCTCCCTCTATTCTTTCGTAGAAGGACTCAATCAAAATACATTTTTCAACTACATTAGACCGCTAATACTAGGCAAGATCTTTTTTGTTTTTTACCTCGTATGATGGTGCTCATTAATGCGACCATAGAGAAAAGAGGCACCACATGTAATACGTTTAATTATCCTAGAACAAGGGAGCCTTATTACCTAAATAATCATGCAATATATTAATGGGATTTCTATTTTCGTGCCCTCGGGTCCTTAGTTGTGCTCAGTTTTCCCCAGCTCCTTAGTTTTTCCTCAGTTTTCCCCAAGACCTTGTCTGAAACCCGCAGAAGGAGCTCGGACGGAAGGGATCCGTTAAGTTGGCCGTTCCGTGCTGACGAGTGGGGTCGTGTCATTTGTGGGGTCGCGTCGTGTGGGGCTGGTAGGAAAGAACCGCGTGGGACAGGACGCGACCATGTTTGTGTGGCTGTAGCGTGTGGGGCCGTAGCATGTGGGGCCGTAGCGTGTGGAGCCGTGTGGGTCCGGGACGTGGGCACGAGTGGTTTCTGTCTCTTTCGCCCGGATTAGCAGTTTTCAATGTACCTTTTTCCTCTCTCTCGCTCGATCTCATTCATATTTGATAGCCCAAATTGATAGCAAATCTAGAGCAGCCTTCTCCTTCGTTTTTTAACGACATTCATTTCTTTATGCCTTCGTTTTTACCCAATCAGGTAGGAAATCTAGGGCACAAATCCGAGAAAAATATAGGATAAGCTGCATACAGCAGCCAACATAGCATAGATATATTCACGACAGATCCAACAGTAGTACCGATAGAACCCTACAACATAAGCTACATTTTACATGAATTTAAGCTGCTCTACAGATAGAGCAGTCACATACAGAGAGTGCAGTAGGCATGTTCAACGCCTCCAGGTTGCGCCTGTGACTCGCTTGGAGGTTGCGGAGGTGAATCCCAAGTGCTTGGTGTTTGGCCATGAACGCATGCACGTTCACCGTCGTTCCAACTCTAGCGCCGCATCTGCCAATGGATTCAGCATGGTTCACCAGGCAGTTGAAGTCGGTGGCGCGGAGCTTCCTATTGCAGAAGGGGCACTTGTAAATGCCTCGAGCAAAGGGGCCATCGTAATGGCCGGACTGCAGCCGCCTGAGGACGTGACGAGTCTTGGTGTGGAAGGACTCGTCGTCGCTATCGACGTCGCTGCTCTGCACCTGTCACGTAGCACCAAAGATCGTGCAAAAAACACGGAGTCAATTGCAACGATGATGGAACAGAGAGTGAACAAAGATCATGCATGATAATATGGGCTCGAAAAAAGAGGTAGCCTCGAGTTACATTGGACACACTTATATCCAGGATTTGAATCAAGCAAACCAAAGATCATGCACAACAAATTTGTACACACCAATTGTTTACCGACTAAACCCTGAATCAATTTGTGCCCAAATATTCATCATCATCGGCACAAATCTTAAACAAAGCAAATCACAAGCACTAATAACGCAAGATCTAACACAAAAGGATTGAACTAGGAACAGACGCACCCTAATAACGCTAGATCTAACACAAATGGATTGAACTAGGAACAGACGAACCCTAATAACGCTAGATCTAACACAAAAGGATTGAAATGGGATAAGAACAAGGGAGCAAAGGGTTACCTCCTGCTCGTCGTCGGCGATGCTGGTGTCGTAGGGGTTCTCCGGCGCGTCGTACGGCACTGGTTCGTACGGGTCCCAAGCGACGGGGGCCTGGACGGGGGCAGCGGCCGATGCGCCGGCGGCTGATGCGCCGGCTGCTACGTTGGAAGCAGCGACAGGGGCCTGGACGGGGGCAGCGGCCGATGCGCCGGTGGCCGATGCGCCGACAATGGGCATCTCATTCTTCTCCATCGCCGGCGGTTTTCTTCGGGGTTTTTTCTTCGGTTGTGGAGAAGATGATGGGACAGGAGAGGCGGTTGCGGTGAGAACGTGCGTCGAGGGAGAGGAAAAGGGCTCTATAAAGACGAAGGTGGCGTGTACCGCAACACGCGTCCGCTATGCACGGCTGCAGCGTGCACCGCGACACGAGTCTAACCCCGAGACGTTTGGTGTACTCGGCTATAACCTCGGGCCTTATACAGAAATTTTATCCGTACTCAGTTTTCCCCTCGAGTACTTAGACCGGCAAGTGCAATATACTCAGTTTTACCCTCAAGTAGCTAGTCAACGAGAGAGTCAACAAATGAGATTAACATATCTAATTGAGGCATTTCATGCGCAAAAAAATTCAAAAAATAAAAACATAGTGGCACCTACTCATGGAGTCTTCCTACGCAACCTCGCCACCAAGAAAACCTTAACAAACATATATAAATCAAGTTTTACCATAAATTGTCACTTCTCAGAATCACTAGTGTAGCTATGAAGATGCATGGTTTTCCACTCAAACCCCTTTGCAAAACATCTTCCCCAAAAACATAGTTTGTCTAAATGATGTCATAATTGTCACACTCATGTATATTTGAATTGCAAATAATTTGATGTAGCCCAATATGAATTATATTGCAAAACACGCATTTTTCATTTTGTAATTCTTTTTGTTTGAATCCCTTAGTCTATTTACTATTTATGTGCCCTTGGATTGTTAGTACTACTCAGTTTTGCCCTCAAGTTCTGTCACAAATGCTCTCGTAAGCCCAAACTTATCCCGATTGGTTGAGCCGTTGTCACACGGATCGACTCCACGAACCGTTGATCAACTGATCTAACGGGCAGTATACCCCTCCCCGTCTCTTCGTGGCCACCCCTCTCTCTCTCTTCGTGGCCACCCCTCTCTCTCTCTGTCGGTGGATGCTTTCCTTTTTCTTTTAGGGATATAGTTTTGGCATATAGTTTTAGTAATTTGAAACGGCCCAAAAGTGGTATAATTTTGGTATAAACATGAGGCATACATATTTGCGAATTTCGGTGAATGCATTATTTTCACCCCTCTAACAATTATCAACTATCTTTCGCTTTCCTTTTTCTTTTAGGGGATATAGTTTTGTCATATAGTTTCGGTTATTTGAATGGCCCAGAAGTGGTATAATTTCGGTATAAACATGAGGCATACATATTTGCGGATTTTGGTGAATGCATTATTGTCACCCCTCTAACAATTATCAACTATCTTTCGCTTTCCTTTTTCTTTTAGGGGATATAGTTTTGGCATATAGTTTCGGTAATTTGAAACGGCACACACTAATATAATTCGGTGAGCAATGATAAGAATCCCTTGTATAAACATGAGGCATACATAAAGCATTCCAATATAGTTGGTAATTTCGGTGAATGCACACACTAACTATGAAAACAACTACGTACAAGTACATGTAACTTCCCATAATGAATGTGTAACAAGGTATCCCTTGTAACAACTTCTAGCGCCCAGTGAGCAATGATAAGAATCCGATCGCAATTATACAACGAAAAAACAACCAGCCATCGATTAGCTTGCTTCTTCAACTCGATCAGCTGCCTTAACTGCTTGTTCATTTTCTTCAGTTCTCCCTTCACTTCCACCAGTCCTACATTGGGAGCATTAGGCATAATCGGAACGGCTCCTCTCTCCGCCGCATTCTCTACAGCAAGTCCCCCCCCCTCCCAAATTGCGCTCCCCAATAGCGCCAATTGATTCCTGCAATTGAAGCCTCTGAACGTACACATCGATCCACTCAAAATGCCTGCATTTCTTCAGGATCTGAAAACAACAACGGGAACCCTAAATCCCAAATTCGAGGGAATAGCAAGAAAATCGAGAGAAAACAGAGAAATTGGAGCGAGATCTAACCTTATCCCCCTCTCTATATGGCAAGCTCTCGCATGCAAGGAACTCACGTCCACGGTTGCCGTTCTCGTCCGTCTTACGCGATCGACCGCTTCGCAGGTTCTCGGCGTGGGCAGTCGAGGCATCTTGTCAAAGGCACGGGTCCATACTCGCGGCCATGAAGAACGGGAGGTCGAAGAGAAACTAGACATCACCCGCCCGCCGGAGAAGGGCTGCCGCCGGCGGAGAAGAAGAACAATGGAGCGCGGGGAAAGAAAGGGGAAACAATGGCACGGGCACGGGCGCGGGCTGGCTCGGGCTCCCATTTTACAACGGTCACCCGGGTAAGCTGTGGGTCCGGCGCACTAACGAGGACAGGTTGTGGGTCCCACGATGATCTGGATAAGTGAAGACGTGTCCACTGCGGGGCACCAACAGCGGCCCCACTTGCCAGCACCAACCAACGTCAACTAAACGGAATCCTCCGTCCGAGCTCCTTCTACGGGTTTCAAACAAGGTCTTGGGGAAAACTGAGGAAAAACTAAGGGGCTGGGGAAAACTGAGCACAACTAAGGAGCCAGGGGCACGAAAATAGAAATCCCTATATTAATTGATTATGTTTTCTTGGTACCTAAAAATGGGTTTGTAACCTTGTATACAAGAACAGAGGGAGTATAGGGATAAAATAGTACAAGACTCTATTCATTGTTAGCGCATAAGATAATTGTATGTATTGAATGGTAATTAAATGAGCACAACATTTGTAGCTGTGCATAAGGAAATATAACTTATAGTTTGTACATCAGAGTTATTAGTACATAATTCTGACTACCAAATAACTCTAATTTATTTCAAAAATATTCAACATTAATGCAAAACGATATTTCCCTATGTAGAATTGCTGCAAAAAAATAAGAAGGGTGAATTGATCATTTATTTTAACATTGCAACCACAATTTAAATTAAAAATGACATCAATGATTTCCTTGACCATTACTATATAAAAATTGGCAGCATTATTGATTTTATCAGCCACCTAAATAAAATGAAAAAAAAATCAATCATTGTGATACCCAATGAGAATATTGATGGTTCTGTTGCACATTGCTTCAGTAATTTTGGTAGTAATGTATATATTATGTTTGTGAGTGTTGTCTCATTAGATATTACTTAAAACATTAGGATCAAGAATAATTCCTGAATTGAACCTCAATTCTGACATCTACGAAAGGTAAATAAAAGTAGTGTGCGTATTCATATATAGTTTGTGATACATTGGTATTTGAAAGTACATAAATGTGAACCAATGCATTACACACGATACATCCATGCATAATCATAAAATTATTCAATTCTAAAAACATCCAACTACATGTAAAGGATGTATAGGTCTACTAGGTGTTCCTGTGGACACCTAGCTAAGACACAGAAGGTGGTGATGGACATTCACGAATCTTATCGGAACATATCTCGTGCACTAGAGAGGCACACGTTGGGTCATTGATACATACAAGTTGCATGCAACAATCCATAGCAATATAGCTTTTGTCTCCAGAAGAGATAACCCTTTGCAGTTCTATCTTGCAGGGTGGTGTCACAGTGTTCAAGGACTTGCTACAATCATATTCAGATGTAGCAAGGGATGCCGAGTAAACAATGAGAATGATGATGAAGAACTGAGACAGTGAGAGCAAGCGGAACCCCATTGTTGTTGTTTTTCCAGTAGCCTAGCTAGAGAAATGGATGATGATATATTTTTCAATGTGTTGAATATATAGAAGGAGAATGCTTACAAGATATCTTTATCTAGTCATGGCGGAATTCAAGGGCATTAACTAATTGCTATTTTTTCCTATATATTTAGTACATTATTATTTTTCCCATTCATTTCCTGAGCATGGAATATTTAGTGCACTAAATACCTACTAAGTTTTCATGTATGGTGCCACCTAATTCACGACGACCGTCTACAATTAAACTACCAACCATGGTAGAATTTACGTGCATTAATTAATTGCTAAACATTCCAATGGTACTAGCTGGATGACCCACACATTGGTGTGGTTAGATATATTGTATTTATTTTATTTTTCTATTATTTTTAATATATTGGCCTACCATTAGGTACACCTTTACAAATATAGGAAGACTCGATTATGGTGACACTTCACTATGCAACGTATTTGTTCAAATCCTTATATTCCTTTCAGCCACCATCTAATTTTTGTTGAATTTTTTCTATTATATCTTCATTTAATTTTAATCATATATTACCCTCTTTTTTGTCTTGTCGCATGGCAACATAATATAGTGTAATTATTTTATTTTTCTATTTTTTTTAATATATTGGCCTACCATTAGGTACACCTTTACAAATATGGGAAGGCTCGATTATGGTGACACTTCACTATGCAACGTATTTGTTCAAATCCTTATATTCCTTTCAGCCACCATCTAATTTTTTGTTGAATTGTTTCTACTATATCTTCATTTAATTTTAATCATATATTACCCTCTTTTTTGTCTTGTCGCATGGCAACATAATATAGTGTAATTATTAATTTATATTGAATTTTTTTGATGCCAGTTGGTTCTTATGTCTCAATGCAATTATGACATCCTCGTCCAGGGCTAAATATTACTAGCATGAATAGGCGCGGCGGCACGCCGCGCTGACTGTGTAATATGCTGGTAGTAATAATTTTAAGACCACACTTTAATTGATATGAAATGTTTTCTTGTTTAAATATAGTGCATTTTAAGTTGGTTGGTAATAAAATCTGATAACCATACACTGAAATCATGTGCATAAAAATTTAACCTTGAGGAATAAGTAAATGGTATACACAAGGGCATACAGAAAGATGGTGTACAGTAGACTTGCTAGTTTTGATAATACACTGTACACAATGTTCTAACTCCATGCACAAACTCTATTTTAGCCACTCCCGTCTTCTCTATTGGATGATAGGTCTACAATCACAAACTCTATTTTAGCCACTCTCGTCTTCTCTGTCCAATGATATGTCTACAATCTCAGCGTCGCATGTGTAAATCCAATAGGCTTTATTTGCGCTCCATTGCCGAGGAAGATGTGATGTCGGTGGTCCTGGCGGGCTTGTCATTCTGGGTGAGAACCTTGTCAAGGAGTGATTTGTTGATGGCACAAACTTGGCGATGATGCTCTTCTCGAGCTTGATCCAGGCGAGAACTTGGTCGAGGAGTTATATGTTGGTGGCATGCAATGCACACTGTCGGACAAAAAGGCACATCCTCTAAATATTTATATTTAGCAGGCACAAAGAGTTTCAAGACAACTTGCAAACTATGGGTCTGTTTGAATTTGAGCCAAAGTTGGTCCCCCTACCAATTTTTTTTGGCATGTCCATGAAATGTAGTTGCCGTTTGATTGAAAGCCAAAGTTTTGGCTGCCCCCAGCTACCCCTAAGTTGAAGTGTATTTTTTTTGGCTAATTCGTGGGTAAGTCCAGGGCGGCCAATTCCGTCATCAAATAATTGGTAGTACCAATAGTTGGCAGGGTGGCCAACTCTGAATACGTACGGAACTAAACCTTAGGTCCCATGTTGATATGAACTCAGTAAAATGCAATGTCCAGTCACAAAAAAGCTATGACTATTGAACCATCCTCCCTTAGTTTTTAAGTTGGAGAAGTGCCAGAGATCATGCGAAACATGACTATTTGAGGAAATGAACTTAAACCATCTTCTCTGTCCCTACACAAATGTATTAGTCAGAAAATAATAAGTAGAAATACTAACTAAGCCGATGGTATGCACTATGACTTTTCAGTCACATATAAAATTTTAAGTGACAGAAGTCAGAAGTGGTCACAACATGACATATTTGAGTGAGATGTAACATTTTTTTAGACATCAACACAAATAAGAATTGGTTCTTCCGTGGAAGAGTCTCTTTTTCGTCTGATCATGTAAAGAAATTTAAGATCACACGTGTTAACAACTGAGTAATAGAATTATACTAACTGCCCATTCACAGAGGAGCAGCTTACAAATATTCATCGGATCCCACAAAAGCTCCAAGATAAAGAGGCAGCACAGAGATATATGAAATGTTGAAATACTGTTTATGTGGTAAAAGAAGATAACAGATTGCCTAAGCACTTACACCATACATGAGCCTTCATAAGAGTTATAGCTTCAGATTCTCTATTGACATGTACCGGAATCCCTGGATCATAGAACTGAAGGGAGCCTTTCTCGAAAGGTCAGCTTCAATTTCTACATATAGCCAAGAGTAGGGGCCTCAACTTCAGAGTGGCGTCATGATGGTTGCTAATAATCTATACAAAAAATTACACAAAAATAGAGTACAAATTCGTGATGATTGCTAATAATCGCATGGCTGAGAGAAAACATAATCAAAGCTAACACCATTGGCTGATTGCTAACAATCTCAACGGAATACCGAGCTTTCCTACATAATTTCATATTGTATAACCATAGCCCCTGTAAAATGCAAAACCTTTACCATTCTTGTACCACATGGTTTCTTTATATAGAATATTTGTACTGAAAGAGTAAACAAAGTATTGTAGGTACAACAGCTAATTCACTCATTGCTTAGCGAAAGCAACGAAAGTTGGCTGCAATGATATATGGGAAAAATGTGATTATTATATAAAAGATGCATATTAAATCAAGCTTACTAAGTGACAACACATGATGCAATCCATCAGTGTATATATAAATATAAAACTCAAAAAACCAAGTAGATTAGTACACACACGTGTTCAGGAAAAATAATTTGACATCCGCGATTATTTCATCAAATAGTACAAAGTCCTTAAGCAAGATACACACAGACCCCTTACCCCAGGTTTTCTAGGTCAGCTATGCAAATCTCATTGTTTAATTTTCTTTGTGTTTTGAAGTAACACAAACACGGAGGTCTCATGTTCTGAGAGCAAAATGACAACCCCCTTAGATTGCAGAGAAACACGAGTTCTGCTTTGACCCGAACAAATAATCACACCTATCAATTAAACTTCTTGTACACCGATCTGCTCAGAATCCAGGAGCTCGTTCAATCATAGGTACTACATTGTGTTCAGTTGTGTTCCCTTGAGGATTCCCTGTGTTAAAAGAAAAACTGAAATTTTCGTTTGGCTGCTGGAAGAAGAAAGGGTCAACTGGTTTCAGCCGTATGGATGAAAATACTGGAGGAATTAGTGTATAGGTACTGCTATAGAAAGATTAAGGTATGTGGATGGTTATTGTCTTCATTTAAAAGAGCAAACATGTGGCCTTTGGTAAAGGAACAATTGCTCGCTGCGACCCTGGCTGGTAGCATAGCTGGCGAGGGGAGTAGTTGAGCAATTGGACGTCCTGGAATCTGTAGTTCATCCTTGCTTGCTGCGACCCGCTAGCGATCGTCCTATCTTCATTAAATATGTATGTTTAATTGTGCTCTGTCGTGTTCTTATTTCCAGGTAAATACTTAACCAACGCCCCGATCTCACCCTAAGACTACTCATAGTGGGAGTAACTTCACTAGTAACTAAGTGTCCAACTCAGCAAATTTGCTTATGTGGCAGTGAGTTAATGAGGAGAGAGGAGGATAGAGTAACATAGCTAGTTACTGTAACATCACACTTCTCAAGATACAATGAGTCTATAAGCTAATTAATGAAGACATATATGATACTACTTTGATGTTACTAACCACTATGAAGGTAGTAACATAGAGTAATAATATGTGCATGTTACTACTCTATGTTACTTCCCACTATGACTAGTCTAACTGGTTTGCTAACCTGAGGTCCATCAGACTGATTGGGTAACATTGCAGCAGAAGTTGTAACTTCAGACATCATATAGTTATTGCAGAATAGATAATAAGTTACTATGTAAGTGTTCAGATGAAGGTAATATGGAACAAATGGGAGTGGCAAACGTAAGGCACCACTACTTGATGAAGAGCTTTTATGAGTGAGAAAGGATCTTGCAATTGAAGGGTTCACTTGCCCAAATGCAGCCTGGACATGGGCTTCTGCCATTGTAACGAATCAGTATGTTATTAATAACTTAATAAACTAAAAACAACACTTGTCATTTCTCCGATGGTAATGTATTACATGTTTAAAAAGTTCATAAACCATCTTTTTTTTGGCAAGTCACGTGCTGCCTTTAAATTTAAAAATTATTATTTTATATTATAACAATTATATAAGAAATCATGATGTGTGTTGTTAGTTTGGGAAAAAAACATCCATTCTACTTATATCTAGGCTAGTGCCAATTTCATGAGATAACTCTAGAATCCAGATTCTTCTGGACCTAACACATCTACTTAGACAAAAGCAAATCAATGGAATTTGCATATTAATTTGACTTAAGATACCATACTCCTTGCACTTCTTCAGTTTAAATACATATGTGGTATTAATAGGTCAAAGATATAGAGATCCTGGTGTGGTATTTGTCACAATTGGTTCAGCAGCTATTAGTGATATAAAGAAGGTAGCAAAAGGAAGTTTGTGTAACAACAGCTAAACTTAACTGTTAAGCTGTTTCCCAATGGAGATAAGCCAGTGAATGCAAGATTGCACATTCAACAGCTAACCATTTTTATCAGCCCTGGATCATCATTCAAGAGCACCTATGCTCTGCAAATGAAACTACGGAATAAAACACTACCAACCTAAATCAACTACATAGAATCGGACATACAAGTACCTGAGGCATTCCAATTCCAAGTAATTGAACATTTAGGTGAACATGTGGTCAGACCTTAGCACATATAGGTAACTACCTCGTTGTCTACGTCTGTCATATTGAATTATCTGGCTATCTGAATTAATCAGATTCATTGAGTGCTCCCTGACTCCAAATTGGAAAAAACTAATCGCAAGCCAAGCAACAAAGTGGAAAAGAAGAAGACATACCTGGAAGAGGATGAGTAGTATGATCGTCGCCCTCTTTGCCATCTGGCTATCCTCAAGAAACCAAGCTGTCGACTGTGGAATCCAAGAAAAACACATACACCAATTAAAAGGAGAGCGTGGCTGGACACCCACCTTCACCACCGACATGCTCGAATCCGAGTTGCAAGTCCTCGTCTTCATACATGTACATGGTATCCCTGGAAAAGGGCCTGCAAGCAATCGAGAGAACCACTCTCAACAGGCCAAAAAATCAAGAAAGAGTGGACTTCAAGAAGAAGAAGAATACGCCTGGGAGCCTACACTGTCGTTGCTGGGGAGAAGTCCTAGTCGTCGTCTCTGGCCCCTTCCACGGTGGACGTGGCAAGACGGTCCTGGAGCATCGTTAGAGGCCTTCCCTTCCCTGACATTCTCGCTCACCTCATCCAGATCGAATCTCCAGGGAAGAACATGCACAAATACTGACATGCTCCAATGAGGGAGAGGAAATTGTGCTCCAATCAGGGAGAGCACTCGCAACGCTTCCTACCGCCGCCGCCTCAGCTGTGGGAGTGGGAGGCGTTGAGTGCTCCGGCTCCCTCCTCTCCTCCCATGTTCCTCCAATGACTCCTCCGTATCCATCTTCGGCTCTCGTCGCCAAGGCAAGGCGGTTCTCGCCGGCAGGCACGGGAGCTCGCCCCCTCCATCTACCGCGAAGCACCGCAGCAGGGAGCGGCCACCGGGTACGGCAGCGGCCGGAGCTCCGGTAAGTGGAGCTTTTCCCTTGACGCCTTCGTCCTTCCTGCTTCATAATCTTATCTGCATCGCCGGGAGGAGGGCGTGATGGAATCGGCTTGGAGGAGCGGCTCTGCAGACTGCCCAGCGTGGCCTCGGGCAGCACGCCCGCGGCAGGGAGGACGCCCTGGCTAGCTGCTTCGAGATTGAGAGGCCTCCTCGGCCGGTGGAGATCACCATAGCCCTGCCCAACAGCAGCCCCTCCACAACCATGAAGCCGACCACAGCCAGGGGCCTGCCCATTAGCAGCCCCTCCACCACCACGAGGCCGACAACGGCGACGCGTAGCCATTCACCACATCCTATTTCGCTGCTGGGATTGGGGTGGGGGAGAGCGATCTCGACGAGGGTAGAGGAATGAGTGGGGGAGAGAAAATATCGGCTCAAGCGGTGTTGGAAATCCGGTCTCACGAACCGACCGACAACACAAAAACCAAAGAGCTGACAAGATCAGTAGGCCAGCTACGGCCACACCATGGAACACCCTAGCATTGGTGGTACGTATAAATAAACTTTCCACAAAATGCTGCACACCCCCAAAGTGAACACAAGAGAACCATATGAAAATCAAGGCAGTCAAAAAGAATACGTGTCACTAGCATAGTAATTCGAAGGAAGACCCAAAATTCTGTGAAAAATCGAGTTGGTTCACGTTTAATATAGTAGTTATACCATACATGGTGACAACAAGATAGTGAAGTGATACTAGGATAATATACAGTATGTCAGATTTTCAACCACAGAAACAGAACCAAGTAGTCATAAAGGAAGAAGCTATAGACTTGATCAAGTAATGCATTGATACAAAATTACGACTATTACATCTGATTACAAGGACGTCGTGGATTTTCTAAGCGAGCTAAGTGCTATCAGAAATTCAATTAGGTACAGCAGGTGATAGCACCAATTTTTTTCAGGGCCAATAATGCGATGATTCTTCTTCCAGATCAGGTACCCCTCACCAGACGAGGTGCTTCTATGTTCAACCACAGTAGGATATATAGCGTCTGACTAGGGCATGCTAGATCTTCTGCCTCAATGCTTGACGGAGCTGGAGCTTGCGACTGTCGACTCTCGAGTCCATAAGGCTGGACTTCAGGTTGTGCTTCTGCGCGCCTTGGGGCCACTCTATGCGCCCTTTCATTGCCCGAACCACGTGAGGGTTTACCGACTCCGGGCTCCACTCGCCTACGCTTGGTGAGACCGTGCACACTTCGCTGCCTTTCAGAGTGGGGGAGAGAGCAGAGTTCGATATTCTGCCGCTCGACAGCCTACCGTTCGTCAGCTCTGATCCTATTTTCTTGCGACCATTGTCGTTTGATGACCTCCAGAGCCTGGCGAAAGAAGACCCTTTCTTCCGGAACTTCTCTGCTGTTGTCGAACAGACTTCGCTGATCTCACTATTTGACCTGCAGTCATCGCAGTCCGTTGTTCCACTCACCGATGCACCATTTTGTCCACCGAAGCCGTTTACTGATGGTTCACTTCCACCGGGTGAGTTGCTAGAGCCGTGCTCATCGACGTGGCTAACAGTCTCCCATCCGCTATCATCTTCCTCTTCATTTCTGGCACAGGGTTGGCGGGGATACTTCTTTGATGGTTTCTCCAGGAAGATGTCAGTTTCAGGACTCACCGTATGGATCTGTGTTGCGTGACTGATGGGGGTATCTCCATTACACTGCCCAATCTCCTTCTCACTAGTATCTTCCCTCTGCCTGAGTTCCTCAAATACAGCAAAAATGTCCTCTGAAGCAGGTGGTGGTTTGTAAGAGAACTCCTTCATATCATGAAGCTTCATAGAGCAAATTGCTTCCTTGAGCATTTCTGCATCTCTTACTGATTCTTTATCTATGCTATTTCCTCGGTGGGTTCTGAGGAAAGCTTCAATCTCAGACTGAAGGTCGCTCAGCTGTGAATACTTGCTGTCTAGCGTCAGCTTTGCATCAACAAGCTTCATCTGAACCCTCTCTTCACGCCAAACCTCAGCCATCTGCAACATCTTCCTTTCTTCCTCCACCTCATCTCTCATCTTCATAGATTCACTCTTCAGAGCCTCAACCTCAGCTTTGTCTTCCGCGATCTCCTTTGCTAATTCATCGCACACCTCCTCCATAAGCTCCCTGGCCTTTCTCTCCTTTTCATAATCTTGCAAGTACCGCTTTGCTACCGACTTCAACTCGGATAGCTCACTGACCAACTTGGAATTCATAAGTTCTGCCCTTTGTCGGTTCTTCCTCTCCCTGTTCAGACCCTCTTTAACACCATCAAAGATGTCTCGAACCTTATCATGCTCCCTGCTCCTCCATGAAGCCTTTTCCTCAGAAAGGCCCCTTAACATGTGATCAAGCTTCTTCTTTGCAGACCGACTCTCAGCTTCAAGCTCATGAATCCGGCTGCGGGCCTGCATAAGCTCTGTTTTTAGTGCAGAGACCTCTTCATCAGCAGTCACTGGATATTGGTCAAAGGAGTCGTAGTCGGCATCCCTCAATGTGTTCAGGTACCGACGGTCCCACTTGGTTGCCACCTCCATTTCGATTCGGGGTGACGGAGAGTAACCTCCCACCTGATTTAAGATCAAAAGCATTTCATCAATATCCGAAATGAAGGTGGGGAACCGTACTCTAAGTAATAATTCATGAACAAGGGATATACCTCATGAATGCTGCCATTGACAATAGGCTTTCTTCCTGACCTGCCTTCCAGGACAGTTTTATAGTAATTGCACCGGTCCGGCGTATGCAGAGGCTTCGGGTTAGGCTGCAAATTCGTTGTGTTAGCTCACTAGAAACACATTAAACTACATATTACTAGCCTGTTACAAAGTTTACATGCCAAATGGCATAAAAAGTTGTTAAAAACTATCCATTTGATGGTCTGGTCACCATTACATAGTAACACTATCAACATCTGTATCTAGGGACCACGAGCAACCAAATAAGAGTACGGTAGATAATAATGGAAATATGGAGATGGACATCCCTTGGGCCCAAATGATGGAGACATGGAAAAACTAAGCTGTCTGCACCGACAATGATCAGCAGTTGGATCGACACGGAAAATGGACTCTAAACGCAACAAAATAGCTGTACCAAATTGGTCTACAAGATATGCTCTGCTATATCTTCCTCAACCCAAATTTACTCAGCCAAGTTGCTCCCAATCATTGCAATGCGATCAAAGTTGAACCCAGATGCCCATTTTTGAGTTGGACTATGATGCTTTTTTTTCCAAACGATCCAAGGATCGGCTTTTTCATTACAAGGAGATAACGAAAGTTGGACTATGATGCTAAAGTTCCACCTCCGGCTCACATCCCCCAACTTCATATGGTTCCTTCACCCCTCGAGTTGTTGAGTTGTGGCACAATGCGCTGCGGTAACAACAACATTGTGACAAAATTCGCACTCAACACACCCGGCTCAAAAGTTTTGGAGCGACAAAAACAACGAATCACAAAGCACCAAACCATCTATCTAATTACTAACAACTTCACCGCTGGTTCCAGCAAAGCGTGGTCACATGAAACCCTAGAACGGGAAAGCAGTTCAGACACAACCACCACCGGAAGATCCACGCGGATCTCGAGACGAATCCTACCTCGAACCGCCGTCGCGCCTCCCCGGACTCCCGCGGCGGCGCCTGCGGCGGGTGCACCCGCCACAGCGCCGCGGCGATCTTCCTCACAGACGCGCCGGCAGCGCCGCTTGGCGGGGCGACGGCGTCCCCGGGCCAGCGGAGCGGCGGGGTGGCCGGCGGCGCGGCCGCGCGGCGGGCGGAGGCGAGGGAGGGGCTCTGGACGCGCAGCCGCCGGGCGCGGCGGGGGCGGGCGGCGGCCTCGGGCTCCTTGGGCCTCGGCGGGGGGGACCTCGCCTGCGGCGGCTGCTGGGGGCGGCGGGAGCGCGCCATTCGCCGCGGGTCGCTCACTGGGCGCTGTCGGCGGGGGCAGGCGGCGGCGCGGGCGGTGGCATTCACCGGGGATAAGCGCGGGAGGGAGGGCGGGGGCGGGCGGTGGAGAAATGCGTGCGAGATCCAGTACTCGGCAGTGGTGCCCAGTGGTGGTTTTGATACGACTGCTACTCTAGTAGTGTTGTAGGCCTGTGAGGAGGCTGGAGAACGTGGGATGGGGAAAGGAGGAAAGGAGATGGATGGAATGGGTGTATTTTTTTTTCTTTGTTTTCTTTGTTTTCTCTCCTTTGGTTTTTTGTGATTTTTGTGATTTTGGACTTGTTTGTGAGCTTTGTGATAGTTAGATGTTGTGTAGAGTTGGGATGTTGGAATGGCTTGAGCATGTTTAATGGTGCTGATATTGACTTCTTATATGTGATGAATGAGTTGGGATTTTGGTAGTAACTATGTTTTCAATGATGTAATCGTGGTGTCCCAATTTTTTTTAAGCTTTGGTGTCCCAATTTTCAACGTTTTCCTCTCGCATTTCCTATTTTCACAAAAGGTGATCATGGACTGCTAAGTATTTGCTCCTAGGGCCACAACTCCGGCAACTCCTCTATTTAACGTGTGACCTGTATATGTTTTAGTGCATGACCTATTAGCCTAAGATTTCAACAGTGAGGTGGCGTGGTGTGCCGTGGCAACAAGGACAATGACAGCAAAAATAAGGGCGTTTCATGTTCTTCATATCTCTATGTGATGGTTAAATTCTCGTCGATGATAGATATAGGAACTTTGGTATTCGTCGCAATCCTCGGTCTCGGTCTAGATTTGTGTGGGCCATGGTGTCTTCCATGTGATGGCATGAGGTAGTATATTCTTCCAACCTTCCCGCAGCGTGGCTAGGCCATTCTCTCATGTGTCTTATAGGATTGATGATGATTTCTACGAGAGATGGCTAGGGGTATTGTCCTAGACGGTGCGCCAGAAGGTGGATGCTTCAGTGCTAGATCAACGGAGAAGGCAAAATGATCCGTCTTTTCTTCTTCAATGACTTTGAACGAATATGACAATGGTATTAGGGTTGCTAAGTTCTAAGGCTGGTCCTACTCAATATGCCACACGAGGAATGCCTTCACTATTCGGGCTAGACACACATCTAGATAGTGAATCACAACTGTTGTGAGGGTTATACCTCCTAGCCCATATGTTATCGTTCTTTGGTGATTGTTACAATGACGACAAAGTCACACAACAATAGTTGGAGATAGAAGGATCTCCAAGTACCTATTTGCACCTTCTTTTGTATGGGGTTATTTCCATAATAGTATCATGGCATACGATCCATCTTTCGTGTTCATGTTCATGTGTATGTGTATGTGTATGTGTATGTGTATGTGTATGTGTATGTGTATGTGTATGTGTATGTGTATGTGTATGTGTATGTGTATGTGTATGTGTATGTAACTGATATCTGATTTTCGAAAATAAGTGTGTTGTTGTTCTAACAGAATAGTGTTCAATCCTACTCGATGGTCCGTGAATATTAGTTTTCAGTAACTAGTTGCACCATCACTTTATGCAAAAAAAAGTGGCTTGAAGTCTCAAACAAATGGAAAAATGTGTATGAAATGTTGTAACACCGACATTTTTGAGAAATATGTAATGATATTTTGTGTATTGCACATAGAAACAACTACATTAACACATTGTAGCCGTGCATACAAACATTTGATTATGTGCAGTTCACAATTATAATATACATCCAATGTTTAATTATTTTTGGCAACTCAAGAAAGTATGTTTTAGAAAACTAGTTGTGACATTCTCGTGTCTTGATTGTGCAGCAATTTGGAAAATGACGTTCCTACTACCATAATAAAAAATGTTTTTTTGTTACTTCCAGTTTGGCTTGTGTACAATTGGTAATAGCCATGTAAATATGTAATCGTGGGTAACGGTAATGTGTGCCATTGTTTTTAGGAAAGTGAGTTAGTAAAATATTTAAGAAGAGAACAATGTTAACCGCAATGCAAGCCGGGGGGGGGGGGGGGGTACCGCCCCCAGCTTTGTTGAAAAATCTGAAGGATTTTATTTGGATTTAGAAAGATTTCTTTTTGGCCTTTTGTCCCTCCAAATACTAGTATTTTTTAATTTTGCCCCTTGCATTTTCTGTCAAGCTCCTCCACTGTTTACCACGTTAGATTATGAGAGTGTCGCCGAAAAGTAGGCGTTGCTGGCCGGCGGAGACCGACGTAGTTCGACAAAAAATCCTACCCTTGGCTGTGTGACTTTGATGATGTTTGACGAATAAAAGAAAGAATACCATGTAGAAGGCTGCCCACAATTATTTATGTTTTGAGGGAAAAGCATGCCTACCCACAATGAGATAGGAAGTTTGGACATGATCGTCGATGCCAACCTATGATCTTGACACATTTTGTCGCCCCACATCAACGTAACATGTCGGTCATATCTAATCAAAACAAGCAAAATGGTAAATCGGTGGTAAAACCATGTTTAAGGTCTCCTAAATGAGATGTTTCGGCAGAAGTTCCAGTAAATAGGGTACTCCCTCCGTGTTTTATGGTAAAGGAATTTTTTTCTTCTCTTTGTGATAATTGCAGAATGAGTCGTTGATACATGAATGTGCACGATGGTGCACACGTGCTACGGTACACACAGCCATACATGATACATGGACTCATTCCCTGTATCTATGTGGTCCTGATCGCGAGCAGCTTCTAGTATAGATCGAATGTTAACAAATCTTGAAGTTTGAAGGCGGGTTCCAATTCATCAGTAGGTTCGATGAACGGCATTCCTTCCATGAATATTAACTCGATTAATCCAAGAACAATTTTGGCAGTTTTAATGTGGAGTAGTATTCAGCCCCAGCCTACATGAGAAACAATCCCCAGCCTAGCTGCCTTTCACGTTGTACGGTCGAAGAGCATGCTAGCACCAAACGTACAAGACGTCACATGGTCTCCACCACTCTCCAGCCCGAGCTACTCCTGAATCCTGATCCGGTATCAACCTCCAAATCATCAACACACCGACGTGCGACGCACCTAGTACATCTACACCGCCGGTCGATCACGGAGTTCGCGCGTCGCGTGCGTCCTTTAATTAGTAGGCGCGGAGCTAGCTCACATTTGAAACTTTGCATTTAAATGCCGAGGCATGTAGACTTGTGTAAAGTCGATCATCGTCCACATTTTGAGGATTCTGTCATGCCACGTATCTCCAAATCTTGCCGTGCATGTAACATTGTTCTCTGAAATTGATGTCAGCATATGTACCAACTAGTTGGCAATCAAGCTACTCCACGAAGAAGTGTAGTTCAGATTTTGCCAAGTCAAAATTGACCAGCTTTTTTTACAAAAGGTAGCAACATATGTGACATTAAATCAATAAATTATGAAGCTACATTTTAATATGAATCTAGTGATATTACTAATTTAGTATCATAATTGTTGCTACTTAAAACAAGCTAAACATATACTTATATTTGTAAACAGAGGAAGTAGCTCAGCAAGAAAGTTAGCTAAAAAGCTCATTGCACGTTTAGCTGGGATGAAGAAAAAAACAAAAAACACATGGAACATTACACTTTGGGCGAGAATCGAGGAAGAACCCTGGCTTCCAAATAGTGTTCGCCTTCTCGTTTGCGCCTAGCCTTGACCCTATGGACTGGTTGCGCACAGGGATGGCGTGTCATGGCACGGCGTTGTATGGGTCCATGGAGTGGGGCTGGCACCGCACTATGTTTTGCTTGGTGATCCCGTGTGTCTGTCAATGCTGCTACTACCTTTGTAGTAGGATCAAGAAAGCATCATTAATCATCTAAAAAAAAGGAGTGTTGTTTTGGAACATGGAGTATATGCTTCCTATATTTTGAAATGCATCTAACACATATTTTAAATTTTAAAAAAATGAAACAAAAAAGTCGCATGTACATCTTCACGTGCTACATGCTCACAAATTTGTTTCATAAAAAATTGACTTATCATGCGACGTGTGTAAAAAAGACAAAATTCGGTGCTAAAAATAATACTTTTCACAAGATAAACTTTCTCTTTTTTACATAGACCACAAAAAATATTAGTTTTTCGTGAAACATGACGAACACACATATATTATGAAGATGTACATGTAGAATTTTTTGTCCAAATTTTCCGGCATTTCGAAATATGATCTTTTGGTAGAGGGAGCATACGCACCCGAGAGCCGAATTGAATTTCCCAAAAAAAGCCTCATTAATTAGTGCATATACCAATAATTTTACATGTACGACTGTATGAGAGAAGAGAAATGATAATAAATGAGATAGACCAAAAGAGATATCTTATGCCTTTCACAATGGGTTATATCTTAGTAGTGCGCTATTCTAGTTAATGGTGTATGTTAAGAGACAATAAGGGTTGTCTCTATATTTAATGATCTTAGTGATATGTAGCATGTGATTGGGCTAGCCACTTTTTTTGCATATGATTCCGTACAAAGGTTGTACCTTAGCTAAGATACACCACTATCTCTTTCCATTAATTATGGTGCCAAACTGCCAAATAAGCATTTTAACTATGATATCATGCTAAGAACCTTTTATTATGAAAGGCCTTATAATCCCTAAGGGAGAGAGTACCGTGCGACGTCTACATGCGTGCCATATCATACCATCGGTTGGAGCCAGTGGCCCATGGTCACAGACTCACCGGGTCAAGAACAACGAATTCGCTATGAAAAAGTCGACATAACTCAATTGTAAAGTTTACTTTAGATGCTAAAGAAATCTACAATACGTATGTACACATGTTAAATGTAATTTTATCTTCTCCTCTTATCTATCAGAAATTTAAATTATCTCAGAAATTGGCATGCTATCTCCTAGCTAGTTGAAAGACAGTCAATATGTATTTTATAATTGATCTTGGTAATTTTGTTCACACTGTGTCAATTTTAACAATGTTTGACTAGCTTGAATGCTAAAATGACCTAGATCTACGATTAGATGGAGTATCCATCTTGAAATCTTCATTTAATTGTAAAAATTTCATATGATTATTTATGGCTAGAATGTTTTCACATGGATTGCCTTTGGATTAAAAACCAATGCTACTTAATTAGATTCCTATATATCAAATCTGGATGCCTCAATTCAACAGGGACGCTTTGACAAACACAATTCCATAGGCCGGGATGCTTTGCCTTCGCTTCTTATGTGTTCCGTTGGAAGCATTGTTCGTGTGAAGTGTCTTACAGTCATGTTTCTCTATAAACATGTCATATTCTTGCGTTTCTTGATCATATGATAATCAAACCCACGATCCAAAGATTCTCTAAAGAGACATACTATGGTGTTCTAAGACCAAACCAAGTAACTTAAGCACTAGTTTTGTTCATTACCACCTATATTTATTCTAGGAGATTTGGCAAGCATGCAAAGGATTTTTTTTGACAATCATGCAAAGGAATTTTTATACATTTGTTTTGGAACACTTTGACATTAGGAAAATTGATATCTCCACATGGGAGTACGTGCTTGTTTGTGCCCCTTGAATTTATGTGTAAATCATATTTCAACAACACAAATCAAATTAAGGTGCATCAAATGTTGAGAACTGAGTTCTAGCTCGGTGGCAAGACAAGCGAGTGCGCTGCCAGCCCACCTGGGTTTGAATCCCCATCTCGCGAGGGAGGGCGAACTTTAAACCAGGTTATCATCCTAGCGTCCATCCGCGGGGAGAGTCTCATCCTACCTAACAACGTATAGTCAAGGGAGGGATCATTCCCCCGTTGGTCAACGTTTTAAGGTGCATCAAATGTAAATAGATAAGGGTAGAATGTAAATTTTGAGATACTTGTATTGCTTGTATTATTGAGAAAACAATCGTTCTTACAACCAGTGCCACACAAGTTTTGGTACTACATAAATTTTGCTAGTACTTGATTGATTTTCTATTTTGTAGCCCATGAAGTAAAAGCTACTCCCTCCGATCCATATTAGCAGGAACTGCATATTAGTTAACTCTAATATGAATGTACCTATATACATTTTAGTTCTAGATATTAATGAAAAGTAATATGGATCGTAGGGAGTATATATATTTGTATAGCAACCTACAGCATACAAACAATTCAAAGAATGAAAAAAAGTAATTTTGTGTGTTCATTTTGCTACCGCTTTTCCAATGGATACTGGAATTCTTTTCTTTTCTTTTTAGTGGCGCGAAAGAAATCTATTTTTTCAGTACAAATGTACAAGTGCATATTATTGTACAATATCAGTTTGGGACTCTTTTCCAAGGGTGCTTCCTTTTGTAGAAGTAGCTTGCACATTGGTTGAGCGGAAGCCGCAAGTTGGGACAGAAAAGTTGCAGAGAAGACGACGCAATCATACTGCCCACCCTCTTTCAGACTTTGTAGCCTCATCATCAAGTACACAGAAGGCATGCCACTTGCCACAATAAGAAATGTTTCCAGCCCGCCATTTGCAGCTCGCGCGGTCAAGGACGTCCCAGCGCGACCATCACGCAACCACGTGCGAGTGCGACCATGCGTGCTCTGTGGTTTAGAAGCTGGATGAATGGATGATGATCTTCAGGTTCGAGATAATGTACTCGTAGTACAGTTCAAATATCGAAGGGGAGCTGCAGCAAGTTTGAGATCTTGGTAAGGTCGCGGCCGGGGTTCAAACATAGCGATCCGGGCTTCAGGCAGTGCATATTCTGGACCTCTTCCTCTCTTGATCAGTGTGAGCTCTGACGCTTCTCGCTGGGATCGAGCGACGATTAATGGCGCCACGCATGGGGATCTGAGTGGCTAGGGTTCTTCGCGAGGCTCGAAACATCTTTTCTCGAGCCCCTTCTCGGTGGCAGCGAAGACCGCGAGTTCAAAAATGGTGATCGGTGCGAGATGCTCTCGGGATCGCGCGACGGCGATTAATGCTCACGGGGATCGGAGGAGGATCGAGCTCGCCGGACATCTTCTCTCGGGACCGCGATCGATCGGCGCCCGATCCCAGCGCGCATCTTCTCTCGAGGCGAGCATCGATGGTTCGGCGGCCGATCCGAGCCCGCCGGGACCCGGGAACCATTGTGGATGTTCTGGCTCGATCCGGTGGCCGAGAGCGAGCGCGCGCGCACGGCCAGTTCTGTGGATCGGATTAGTCAACGGATTAGAGGTCAGTTAAGTACTCCATGGTGGTCAGTGTTGGAGGTCGCTGCATGTCTGCGTGCGCATGTGGTGTTTTGACCTTGGCTCGGGTGTGACTACTCCTGGTTAGGTTAAACTGCGGATGGGATTAAATAGAGAGCGAGACAAGGTTTAGGGTCTGTCCGTGATGAGCTTGAAAGTGACAGTCTAGTACCACCTCACTTAGCTGATTGATACTACTAGCTAGGATCATGTCCTGAAATCTTCAGATACTTGTTTCATTAAGACAAAGCAAGGAAAGAAATCTTCGGACAGTTCATCATTCATTCCAAACAATTAGGTGCTGTGGATCGAAGCATGAATTCCGATGTTGCGAATTGATTGATACTCTGATAACAATTACAGAATCTACATTTTGCACTACTAGTACTGGCTGCCACACCACACATGGCTATGTTCACAAATGAACATGACACCATGCATAAACTCGATCTGACCCTGGAATCTACATTATTGCACTTCTACTGGCAGCAGTACATGTTGAGAAATCACTTGCACTGTTGCAACTGACATTGCTCGTGCTAGTTTGGGATTCTCTCCGTCCGCTTCATTAATTTCCTCTTTGGAGTTTTCTGAACTTCAGTATTCAGAGATCACTTTGGTTGGTCATTTCCATGCACGGGTGTCGGAATGTCAAACGCATCTAGTCTATTGCTCACACGAACTGATTGTTCTGTCAATCTTATAGCAGCTCACATAGCTGTTGTTTATTCCAGGGGGTACCACCAAATTGATGGATAGTCTGCGTTTTTTTTTTGCTTAGTTAATTAAGCCTATCAGATGTTTCAGGCATTAATTATTGCTCCAATTCATTAGAAGTACTCAACTCTTACTGCTGCGTTTCAAGTTTGAATTTTGAATTCAAAAGATGTGGTGTGGGTTAGCAACAAAAGAAATATCATGTTCTTTCTTAGTACTATCTACTGTAATCTGTTGCTACAAATTGTAGCTTCAGCCCATCCTTGAATTAGGCCTTCAGATCCAAAACCGGTACAATTATATCTCAATGAAAACTGTATCTAACCAAGATTGTTGTTAGGTAATACATGCACATCCTGTATCAAATAAAGAACTAACCTACTTCCTAGTATAACTATCACTAGAAGATTTGAATTTTTACAAATTAATAGTATCTCGTGCACGAAACAATAACTCTACGGGGAACCATTTCGCAGGCTCTCACTGGTGTTGGGGATTTTTCGGCAGGCTGGCTCCGACGCTGGGCCTCATTGTCCCCATGCTACTCACTCTAATTATCCCATGCTCGAAGCTCTTGGGGTACCTCGACACCCATGACGAGGGCGGACCGAACAACCCGGGGGGGCAATGAGTGCCAAAGAGGAGATGCGTTGGACGTCCGATGTGTCTTGGCCGGCCCTAGTGGTCATCATGGCCTCATCGAGATGACCACCACATGCGCCATTGTTGAGGTTGAGCTCGCGGCCACAGCTCCGGCAGTGAGGGCGTGCGCTGGTGCTGACAGCCTTACGGGAAGCTTCGGGTATGAGATGATTGGAGTGCAGAAATGTTGGTTAAGCGGAGTCACAAGTTGGGACATAAAAAAAGGCTAAAGAAAACCATACAATCATGCCTGCCCACCCTCTTAAGAATTTAGACTCATCAAGTAGAGAGAACACCAACCACTTGCCACAATAAGAAATGTTTGCAGCTGGGTTGGCGCCAAGGACGACCGGATGCGACCATCACGCAACCACGTGTAACGGAGGGAGCAAAAGCTGGATGAATGGATGATGTGAAGATTACTAAAGGGAGTATAGTTCAAATTTCGAAGGAGCTGACTGCAGGTTCTCGGCAAGTTTGAGATCTTGGTAAGGCCCCGGCCAGGGTTCAAACATAGCGATCCGGGCTCCAGGCAGTGCATATTCTGGACCTCCTTCCGCTCTTGATCAGTGTGAGCTCTGACGCTTCTTGCTGGGATCGAGCGACGATTAATGGCGCCACGCATGGGGATCTGAACGGCGATTAATGCTCGCGGTGTGCGATGCACGGGGATCAGAGAACGGAACATGTTCTCTCGAGCATCGATCCATGGGCGCCCGATCCCAGCCCACCGGGACATCTTCTCTCGAGACGGGCATCGATGGTCCGGCGTCCGATCCGAGCCCGCCAGGACCCGGGAACCATTGTGGATGTTCTGGCTCTATCCGATGGCCAAGAACACGCGCGCACGGCTAGCGGTGTAGATTAGTCAACGGATTAGTGGCCAGTTAAGAATTGTTGGAGGTCACTGCATGTCTGCGTGCGCATGTGTTGTTTTGACCTTGGTTCGCGTGATTACTCATGAAATTAATGCAGGATTCAAGTGCCTTCATGTATACTTTCATGCCCTTATTTGTATCTGACATTTGTGGCAAGGTCCAAGCAGGGTCACATGCCATTACCTGCTGACTCAGCTGCTTAGCTAGGATCATGTGTCCTGAAATCTTCAGATACCTGTCTTTCATCAAAACAAAGCAATAAAAGAAAATCTTCGGACGTTCGTTGGAGAAATTAGGCGCCACGGATCGAAGTATGAAATTCTGATGTTGCGTATTGGTCGATGCTCGGCCCCCTTGTGGTTTGGCAAAGGCCAATACTTGATCATGGATCTTAACTCTGACAATGATCCTACTACTAGAATGTATATATACTACGTTTTGCGCTTGTACTGCCTGCCACACATGGCTACGTTCACAAATCACTTAGAGCATGTCTAACAGACCACAAACCTAATAACCGCCGAAATAAAGGATTGGGCTCTACCCGGCCGTCTAGCAGACCCCGTAAAACAGGCCCCCGTGTCGATTTTTTGCAGTTTCGGCTGAGGGGTGGCTTCTCACCCCCTACTTGTGCGGGGCGGGAGAGGAAATAGAGGGCAAACACAACATCCCATTTCAGCTAGGACGCGCAGACATTTCAGTTTTCGCACCTGTTTTCCCCCGCGCCGCCGCCGTAGCCACCCGCGCGCCGCCGCCGGAAACCTTCAGATTCGGCCCCCTCTGCCGCCCGCCGAGCCGCGCCGCGCTGCGTCGACGCCCGCCGCACCCCCGCCGGACATCCGCGCTAGCCGCACCCCCACCGTGGTCTCCTCCGCCGTCAAACCCACGGTGAGTACTCCGCCGAGTTTCTCTTCTTTTCGCTGGTAGAATCGATATGCTTGGAGGTTGATCTATGGTTCACGATGGTAGATGACTTCAGAGGATGTGCATATGGAGGATTTGGTGGATTTGTCGACTGATTGGTCCTCATCGGAATCCGACGATTCGGACCTCGACGAGCTGGTGAACGACGACGACACGGAGATGCTGCTGCTCCTGTTCGGCATGAAGAAAATTAAGGACCGCGCCAAGCTGCTGGATCAGAGAAAAGGATCCACTATGGAGCATATGTGCATTCCGCGGAACCGCGCGCTCGGCCACGAACAACTCATGCAAGATTATTTTGCCGAGGTACCGACCTATCCTCCACGCCTCTTCCGTAGAATGTATCGAATGCGCAGGAGTTTGTTCGAGAGAATCATCAGAAATTGCGATTACTTCAAGCAAAGGAGGAACACTGCCCATGTCATGGGATTTAGCCCATTTCAGAAAATATCAGCCGTCATGAGGGTGATTGCATACGGTAACCCAATAGACTATACCGATGAGTACCTTCGCATTGGTGTACAAACAACCATGGATTGCGTGCGTATGTTTGCCAAGATGGTGATCAAGTTGTATGGTGAGACGTATCTCCGAGCTCCATATGAGCAAGATACGAAGAGACTCATGAAGATTAATGAAAAGAGGGGGTGGCCGGGGATGCTTGGTAGTTTGGATTGCATGCATGGCATGGAATGTATTGTGGCAAAAGCCGTGATGCTACCATTGTTCTTGAAGTTGTGGCCTCGCAAAACCTATGGATTTGGCATGCTTTTTTGGACTACCGGGAACACTCAACGACATCAACATCTTTAATAGATCCCCTTTGTTTGCAAGACTAGTTAAGGGTGAAGCTCTAAGTTGTATCTACAAAGTTATGAACAATGAGTACACCATGGGGTACTATCTCACAGATGGTATTTACCCTAACTATGCAACTCTTGTCAAGTCTACTAAAGAGAAAAAGGGCAAGGCTTTGACAAGGAAAGAAGCTTGCTTCACCAAAAATCAAGAGGCATGCCGCAAGGACATTGATAGAGCTTTTGGTGTTTTGCAAGCAAAGTTTGCCATTGTCCGGGGTCCTGCAAGGTTTTGGGACAAGGAAATTCTTATTGAAATCATGATATGTTGTGTGATTCTTCACAACATGATCATTGAAGATGAGAGAGGGTTGAAATTGCCATGTTTCTATGACAATGTTGCACCCGAGTGCAGCCCCAGCGGAACCCTGATCGGATTGAAGCTTTTCTTGCAGCGCATCGCAACATAGAAGATGTCGAGACTCATCACCAGCTCACCCAAGATCTGATTGATCACCACTAGCAGTTGCATGGCCAATGAGTTTTTACGTTCATTTCCTATTGTTGCATGTGAAACAGTTATCTTGATTGTTTGATTGCGGGAACATTTGCTATTTGTTTAATTCTTCCATTAGAACATTTGTTGGTAGTTTCGAAAAACATTATTGTAATAATTATGATGATTATTGTGTGATTTAAAACTTTTATTCAATGTGAATGTTGTATTAGTTGTAATATCTAATTTGTTAAAAACCCTGTTTTGAGGGGTTGAAAACTCGTCCGAGCTAGCAGACCCCGTATCTCCACCCCGTAAAACAGAGTATTTTGTTTTACGAGGTGGGGATACGGGGTCTGCTAGCTCGAACGAGTTTTCGGCCGGTGAAAAGTAAATACAGGATCCTCTACTCGTGTTTTACGGGGCAGAAATATAGGGAGTCTGTTAGACATGTTCTTACATTGCTGCATGGTGCAATCGCATGTACTAAGTAGCTAGCCCGTTTCAGCCCATAGTTCTAGGATTCTCTAGCTTGACATTACTGATTTCTGATGGTAGGTACGTGAACAGGACACCTTAATTCTGAATATCTGATGCTATAACCTACATTTCAGTGGAACTAGCTGCGATTCATTTTCAGAAACCACTTCCATTATTGCCGTAGCTCACTCCTTTTACTCTTTGGAGTTTCAGAATCGGACATCACTTGTTTGGTAATTTCCATGGATGGCTCCGGGCGAAACCCTAGATCCAGCCAGGATCGGACGATGACGGTGCTCCCTGCATCGTGCTACCTCTTGGGGCATCGTTTTTGGAGCAGCGGCGGGATGGAGGTGGTTTTTGGTGGAGTGGTGTTCATCTACCACGTTGTCGTCGATGATTCTCAGCGGCATGGAGCTGCGAGGTATCGAAGACGGGCGAGGACTGCTGGACGCGTGTAGGTTGGTGGAGCTGTCTGGTGTTATGAACGATCAATGTGTTGATCTCGCTTGGAGATGGGTTCGAGATAGATGGCGGTTGCGAACACTGCGATGTGTGCAATGACACACCCTTAGGGTTTTGCTTTTTGGATGTTGTGCGTTGGTATATCGTCAGGGAGTATGGCATTGTTCATGGTCACTCACTTCATCGTAGGTATCGCGAGTTGTCGCTAGGAAGGAGGCTTCAAGTTGATCTTTGTATTTCCCTTGTAAGGCACTGCGAATAATTTAAGTAAGAAGTTCAATTTAGCCCCCTAAACTCGTCTCAAAGTTCAGATTACAACTCTTAACTTTACTTTGGTTTAATCTTCAGCCCTGAATTCTATAAACCGTTCGGAATTGAACCTTCTACCCTTTTTGACAAGTTTTGAACCGGTTTTTCTCCCTATATATTGTGCCAACTCATCAACATACAACATACACGGTACATGTACTTCCTCTCTCTCCATATCGCATGATCACCTCATGCCTCATTATGATCGTCTTCCTCCCTGAAACGAGGCCATGGCGACCACAGAGGGGTGCCTCCATCGGACAATAACACCCGGCGTCTGCTCTCTACACATCACATGTTGTTCCTAGCCTTCCGCCAGCATGGGGCAACCACCACGCAGCGCAGCGAGCCGCGGGGGAGACATTTTTATTCCGGTGGGTGAAGAGTTGAAGATGAAACATAGATTTGAAGATGAAGAGTTATAGACATAGAATACATGTGCACTATTTTAGTAATACAATACATTACGTGACAAGAAAACCCTGCTTAAGACAATGCAATCTGAATCGTTTTTAGAATTCAGGGTTGAAAGTTGAACCAAAGTAAAGTTCAGGGTTGTAAGCTAAACTTTGAAACAAATTTAGGGGGTAAATTGAACTTCTCTCATAATTTAATAAAAAATTATGTGCATCCTTTGAATGCAGAGGCTGGAGCTATGCTCCTTAATCGAAAAAATGGATGGCTGTCTGACTAGTCCATTGCTCACACGAGCAGATTGTCTTGTGAATCTTATGGCAGCTCAAATGCTACCTATCGCTTATTCCGGGGAAACCGCTGAATTAGTGAACAGCGTGCGTTTTTTTTTTTTGCTTAATTAAAGCCTTGTATCAATGTTTCAGGTAGTCATTATTTGCTCCAATTCATTAACAGTACTATCAGTAGTGACAGGCACTCAAGACTTATTGGTGCATTTCAAGTTTGAATTTTGAATTCAAACGATGTGGTGTTGGTTAGCAACAAAAGAAAGATTATGTTCTTTATAAGTACTAATCAACCAGTGTGGATTTTTGTAGGACGTGCTACGTGTAGCTCGGTTTGAAAAAAAAACAAATGTGGCATTTTAAAGTTTAGAAAAAATCTGGAAACAATTCTAGATGTAGAAATATTGAGTTCTATCAATGTGCAAAATTTGAACTCCAGATACCATATATTTGAGGTTTTACAAAAATAACAAAATTTGATAGATTTTGAGGTTTTGAAATTTTGCACTTGTTCACTATCGTAGATGTTAGATTTTATCATTTTTGCAAAGCCTCGATTATAAGGTATTCCTAGTTGAATTTTTTCATATTGGTAGAGCACAACATTGTCAACATCTAGATTTATTTTCATATTCTTTTGAAATCAAAATGATATTTTTAAATTTTTTGAAAAAACAAGCTACATGTAGCTCGGGCTACAATTGCGGTTTCCATAACCAACCAACCGGATTATGTTGCTACAAATTGTAGCTTCACACCTTGTACAATTAGATCTTCCGATCTAAAACCGGTACAATTGTATCTTAATGAAAACTGTTTTTTGTTAATGCAAGCATATTTTGTATTAAATGATTAACTTACCTAATACCTAGCACTAACCATCGCTAAAATGTTTGAATTTTCAAAATTAATAGTATATCTCGTACGCGACAACAAGTATTCTACCGAGAACCATCTCGCAGACACACTCACTACGGCACTGCTCGTGATGGCTATTGCTCATGTTGTACCTTATCGGAAGATAGGCACAGTGACGCCGATGTTGGCCTCATTGTTGTGACGCTACTCACCATCGGCCTCTCATACCCAAAGCTCCCCATGTAGCTTTACACCGGCGGCAAGGGTGGACCGAACGGCATGTAATGGGGGCAATGTACGCCAACGGGAGACACGCTCGTCATCCGACGCATCTTTGCTGGCCCTGGTGGTCATCATGGCCAGCAATGAGCGCACCTCATTCCTTACTGAGCCAACCTCCACGTATGACATTTTCGAGGTTGAGCTCGCGGCCACTGCTCCAGCAGCAAGCATTTGCATGGGTGGAGATGGGGAGGAAAAAATGTTGGTGAGTATGAAGTCAAAATTTGTTTATCTCTGTTCGGATGTTGATATTGGGGGGCTAGACATTGTATTGGCCCGAATGTCCAATACCCAGGATATTGATATTGAGAGTGAATGTCAATATTTTATGTTTGGATGTGCTAGATATTCGGAACTAGAGTAGATATTGAAGTTGAATGGCAAATGTTGTTCGGATGCTCAAAGTGATGTATTTCAGTCCTAGGAGAATTCGATCATACTACTCCCTCCGTCCACAAATAAGTGGACGCGCGCGGTTTCCAAGAGATCTTAAGCTTTTTGTTAAAAAAATTCATATTCTTTCAATCAATCTGCTCATTAATTAAGAAGATGCTTTAATTTAGGCGCTAATAAATGTTGTGCATGCTAGTAACCTATAAAACAACATTGAGAAACCAAAAATGATTAATAGGGGCTGAAATCAAGGCACGCACTAGGGGTCTAAACGTAAAAAATATATCAAGAAATCTAGATGTACATTTATTTGTGGATTTCTTAAAAGGC